>NW_009599708.1:0-40157 GCF_000690535.1 Cariama cristata | reverse complement strand
GGGATGGAAACACTTGGAACTGGCTTTTCTTCCAAAAGCAGCACCTTGTCAAACTGTCCCTAGGGTGTAGGTCAGATCTTTGCAGCTTGGCTGGGCTGGATGTGGAAAACAGACCCACAAGCTGCCATGGCTCATCTTGACTGTGTCCCAGTGTGGTCACCGCTGCGACAAGCCAAGAACTCAGCTGAGCCAAACAACCCAACAGTGACTGTGGTAGCACCAGTCACAACAGCTCTCGCATGTTCTCAGCAGGTAGTTTGGTTTATATAAAATTTATCTTGTTTGCAGGCAGGGAGCTTGCTGCCCTGTCAGCTGCAGCAGGGAATGGCTCCATGCTGGGAGTTTCACTCTGGACTTCAAACATGGGTTTTAAATGCTCCAAATGCTCCTCTTCTGCCTTGAGTCCAAACTAGTTTCTTGAGTCTTTGGGTCTGACTGTTACCCATGGTTCACAAAACTTGTCACATCTGAACAAGGTAGAGTTAAAGTGCTCCAGAGAATCTAATCTGAAGAGAAGTGCAATGCTGGTTTATAAGGGTGTGAGTGACAATGCCAAATACAAAACACTGGAGAATTGAGCCTGCTGTCTTTCAGTGTTTCTTAGAAGGTGAGCACACAGGTGTGATGCATAGGTGTGGGTTCAGTGCACGTTCTTAGATTTGTCTGCATTTAAATGTATAGTTCAGTGTTTGCTGTCCTGTTCTCTGCTGCCCTGGTGAGGCTGGGACTTGTGTGGTCTGAAATGCTTTGCACATCACTTTAGCAATGCATGTCTCATTGCCTTCTTGCTGTGTGAATGTGCACCAATTTCATGCCCGGTGTATGAGATGTGGCAGCTCTGAGAGAGAAATACAGCTCCCCTGATGCTAAACACTTTGCAGTGTCTGTGGGTTTTACGGAGATAGTGTATAAGGTGAAAATAATGTGTATTTAGAGTAGTTTTACCTTATATTGCTGCCTGCCTTCCTTCTAGGAAGTCCAGCTGCAAATGCTCAAATGGTGTCTACTGGTGCTTGCCAGCCAAGTATTTTTTGAATCAAGCAGTGAGTGTCTGCTTACTCCTGAATCACCAAATGAAACTAGCAGGGACCAGTAAAAAGCACCACTGAAAATTCATATAAGCTTTTCTGGACTTTCCAGTAGATCCTACACTCTTCAATTATTGCTTACAGAAATTTTCCATTTACTAGAAATATCTTGGTCATATGGGCTAAAAGAATGTAAGACTACAAGGGCAGAGGGTATAACTGCAGTCTTTCAGCATCTCTCTTCTCCCGGGAGATGATTGTGCTGATCTGAGCCAGCTTCTACAGGTTTTCTCTACTGATCACAGGCTGTTCATCAGGGCAGAGTCCCAGCTTAATCAAATAATCTTCAGTGTATCTAGTATGATTGTCTATATCTGACTATTTATAGCCTGATACGATGTGCGCCAGGCACGTGTCCCAGATTGTGTCTGAGAATATATTTGATAACAGATTTACAACTGTGGAAAAGAAGTGTGGTGACTGGCATAGAATTTAGATGGCTCTCCGCTGCTGCTGCGGTTCATATTTGTGTTCCTTAAGGATGTTGTAGAGATGCAGGGATGCTGCTGCAGCAGCAGTGATAGCTGTCTCTGGGGCCTTAATGTATTTACTTACAGGATGACTCTGTCTGTGATTATACCCTCGACTGGAAGTGAGAAACAGACTAGCAGTCATGTCAAGAGATACATGTAATGCAGTTCCTGATTTTGGGGAAGATTTTTGTAGAGAGACAGTGAATGTTGCTGGTACATGAGCCTATGTAGGATATGGGGGATACCAGGTGGATGTGTGTGTTGCAGGCACATGGACGTACCTGCCTGGTTTGTAATCCTCTATCTCTTGCAATCTTCACATCAAGACTAGATGTCCTCAGTTTGGCAGTGCAAAACCAAAGCTGAACTAAAGCAGAAAGCCCTGAATGAGGTTCTGCTTTGTGTGAGCAGGCAGAACGGATTTTCCAATGGGATGGCTTTAAAGGCAAAGAATTGTGAAGATCATAAAAATCTCCAAAGTTTGCTCCTGCCTTCAGCTATACAGCTGTGAGTCTTGGAGCGATGCCTTGTGAGCCTCCTGCCTGCAAACTCTGAAGCTTTTTGCTTAATGCAAACATGGCAAAAATACTGGCAGTTGATAAATTACCATCTTTATTTGTCATCTCAATCAAGACGGCTCATGTTCATAACAGATGTGGCAACTGGTGAAACTGCAGGCAAATGTTTGAGTGCTCACTGCATCTGAATTGAGAGGGAAGATCTACCTACAGAGAAGGAATAAATGATACATAGATTAATTGTTCCACCACTGGTTTCTGTTTTTCTCAGTCACAGGTGGAAAACTACAGCTGTAGCTTGTGTATGACCACTTGAGCTCCAGCTTGAAATAAGAGCTTTACAAGGTGATTCATGGAAGATAGTAGTTTTCCCAGAATTTCATGGAGAGATGGAACTGTGGCAGAAGTGGAAGCAGGGTTTCTGCACTTGTGTAGAAAAGGGATAAATCTGTAGGAGAACAAGGCATCATCTGTTCTCTTGCTCTGAGAACAGCTTGTTTTTTCAGAGATCTGTCCCGTCACATGGGAGAGCTTTGTCAACAAAAAAAAAAAGGAAGAAAAGTTAAAACTTGCTGCATAACCTACAATTCCCACTGGTCCCAAATAAAATGAGATGTAAGCACCTCTCTGTCTTTAAATAGCACATGGGTAATTAGTCCTCAGAGTCTGGTGATAGCATCAGTAACACTGATTGGATTCAGGGAATTAAACAAAAGAACCAAATCTGTGCTGCTTTCATCTGCATTGGAGTGGCTGAGGAAAAAATCAATACTTGTTAGCTAAATAGGGACAATATTGTCAGCACTGGAAGTTATTTTCCATTCTGTATACTCTATTTAGAGCTTGTGAATGATCTTGAGTCTGTTCAGCCGAGCCTTTGCAGAGGAGACAAAGGATGCTTTCGGGGTTAAGACTGAAAATGGGTCTGAGGTTCGGTTTTAGTTCTCTGCTGTTCCACAAGCTCCTCACGTGACCTTGGGAATATTCTTAAGCTTTCTGTAAAGTTTAAGCAACATTTCTCCTTTTTATGTGCTGCAGTAGTTTAGCTGGGGAGTGATTATGGGCTGATAGTCTCTGACTAAGTTCAACCAAGTCTATCTCCTTTTGTTCGTGGTGGACTTGGATCTCTCTCAGTTTGATGGTGGGAGTTCCATCGTTCAGTGACTGGAGCTGCTATATGAGCTTGCTACTATCTACTGCCCTTGGTTAAGATGTGAAATCAGAGGAACTGGTCATGGCCAAGAGGCCCTGGCTTGTCCCTTTCTGTAACTTGTCAATATAAACTCAAACAACTCTGCTGGTGGCCAGGAAAGGTGTCTCTGCTGTTTCTCTGCACCAGCTATAATCCGCACCACCTTAACTGACTAAACACTTTTCAGCGATTTATAATGAATAGAGAAACTTTCGAGGGTTTGTGGCCTTTTTTTTTTTTTCCACTGGTCTTGCCTATGCTGACAGTGACCTTATCTGCATTTAACTTCGCCTTCTGGATTCTTGAAGAGAAGCATGGATTTAAGCAGTCCAAAAGAAAAATTATGCCATCATTTTGGCTAATCTTCATGCAAAGGAGACTGCCTGCTCTTCCTATCTTGCGTTTGAGAAATTCTATTATACTACAGCATATCTCTGAGGAAGGATTTGAGTGATGATGTTAGCAGCCCACCTTGCACTAATTTTTACTCTTAATTGCACATGATAAGCCTACTGTCAGCAAAGTAGCATTTTCTTCTTGAAATAGGAGTCCTGTCATTTGTTGTGCTGCAGCATGAAAGTGTTTTGCAGTTTTCTCTCTGAGGAGTTTAACGATCAGTGTCTGTGGCTTGGTGATTATTTCCACTTTGAACCCAACGTACACCTGAGCCGAAGTTGTTGCTAGGAGGTTTACAGGAACTTTACAGTCACAGTATTCCACATAGGCTTCTTGCAGCGCACCTGATAGAGTTGTGAGGTCTCTGATCACTAGTGAGTTCTTTGGGACATGCCTTTGGGTCTTCAATTTGTCCCTTCTTACAGAGCTCCTGCCGAAATAATTCTCTTCAAAGACACTGAGCCCCTTAGTCCAGAGCCACTTGAGGTCTTAGAGCTCTCAAAAGCCCTCAAACTGTGGCATTTCAGCCAATCTGCTACCTGCAGAATAATTTCATGTATTTCCCAAAAGACAGTCACAGCTAATCTCCTCTGAGACCTCATTAGAAGATGCAAAGATCTTCCTCTGTGGACTTATGGCTTGGCCCGGTATCCTGGCAGCAAGAGGATCCCTGCTAGCTGTCATTCATCTTTCTGTCCTGCCCTTCCCTTCTGGCAGATCTGCAGAGAGCTCTCTTAGGCCTCCTGAGGATACCTGAACCAGGGTAGCCTCGGAGTAAAAGGGGTTGTCAGGACAAACTCCTTTGTCCACACTTCTTCACAGCTTTCTCTCATGAGAGCTGAAGCTATGCTTCAGCTGACTGTCCCCCAGGGCAGGATGTGGCTTTCACCAGGAGACAACATCCTTGCATCTTCCAGCCAAATATCCTGAGCGATGTGAGACATCTCAAGCTCGCCTGGCATAGACTGGGAGAGATCTGGTTGAACTTTGTGCCACCTAGCTCTGGTACAAGAACATTTTGTGCTCAGCAAGGGAGGTGATCTCTGGCTGTTGCGTGATGCTTTGTAACATGGAGTAGTGCTGGTCATTGAGTGTTGCTTTGTGCCTGTGGACTTAGATCAGGAGGAATGAGAACAGAGCAGTCTTAAGAAAAACTCCTTGATCTTTATTGGAAAGATGCTGAATCACAAGATTGCTGGCACCTTCTGGAGTGCACCAGGGCCAAGGACTCTGAACTTACTGCCCTTGTGGAGGAGGAAGGCTTAAAAATTTGACTTTCTTTACATCTTTGGAGGAATGGGGGCTTAAGGGTCATTGCAAAATCTGTACGGTGCCATGTATGGTTGTAGCAAATCCCCTTCCTGAAGGACCTCTCTGACAGCATCTTCTTTGGGGTGTACAAAAACTGCCTGCAGTGTCACCCTGGAAGGGATATATTATACCATATACAGGGCAGTGGCAGATCAGTGCCTTGAGGCTTGGCAGGATTGCTGTTTGCTGTGCTACGCTGGGTGGCTTGGAAAAGCATGCCGGTACTGTAACTGGTCCTGAAAAACTCTCTTGCCCTGCTATCTCTGAGGTGTTCGGCCTCTGATCTTTACAGGCAAAGCCTCTGTGCAAATGCAGTCTCTCTGCTGGAGGTCTTACTCTTCAAGCTATTCTCCTCAGTGTTTTTCCTCCTTTCCAGTTTCCCTCTTTTATTTTGTATTCTTCTTCCATGCCAATTTCCACTGTTTTTCACCTGCCTTTTCGTGTATTTTTGTGGTATCTCTGCTTTTCCCTCCTTGTATCCTCCAGTATCTCCTTCCTTCCTGACCAAGTACTACGGGTCCTTTGTGCTAGCTTTTGCAAGCGTTTCCTGGCTACGTCCACAGTCATTGAGGTGGGGTTTGTAAAGCTGACTTTTCTTTAAAGTCAGTCCTGGGCCTGAAGTTTGCCATGCGGTACATTTAAAACCTATCGGTTTAAAAATCATTACAAGAAAGCCTGGGAGCATCTGCTTTGCTTTTACAGGCAAAACGTCAGCAAACTGCTGGGTTGGCCAAAATGATGTGGTCATTAAATCACTGTGATGGTTTTCATTGTCAGGTTGAAGTTCTACCACTCGAGCCTAAAAATAAAGTGCTTTCAATTCTGCATGTGCAGGCAAACTGTCACTTTATGTTAAATGGATTGATTAAATGTTCTGCTTAAGCGTGCTCAGTGAAGCAAGTGCTACCAAAACTGGATCATCTCTGCTGAAACATCCTTTTTGTTCCTAAGACTTCCTTTAAGAAATCAGAAGGCCTATTTAAGCTCAGTCTTGAGTATTCAAAATTGGCTGGATTTTGCCAAACTTGATCCTTTTCATGAAAGAGTCACTTGCTATCCAGTATGCATAAATTTAGTAACTGCTAAAACAAAGTGGCATCAGGTACCTGGTGGAGCCTGCACAGCAAGCTTACGCTCTGCCCTTGAAAGTTTGTGCTTGTCCTATTTGTACGTGAAGCAAGAACTCGGCAGTTGTTTCCATGTTGGCTAGACAGCCTGGCAGTCAGAGAGATCACTTGTACTTGGGTGTCATGAGGGATGACAGCTTCCCCAGCAGCTTGAGCTGCTGCAAAGCTTCCATTTTAATTGTTTTAACAGAAATTGCACTCTTGAATTGAATTGAAACCTTTATTCAGGCAAAGGTGGATGCAGGATGCAGCTGCCCTGCTGCTGATGGGAATGGATGCTGCTCTATCGAGTCACTGTGGACAATTACACCAGTGTCAATGGAATAACTCCTTTAACCAGATGATTGAAACTGCTAAACCTACCTGGTCAGAAAAATATGTTTTAAAGCCACAGCTCAAACCTTCACTTGTTTTAGCCTTGTCTTGAAGCTTTGACTGGTATCTTAACACTATAACAGAACCAGTTTCTAGGAAGTGTGTTACTGCCTGCCTCATTTTTTTTGCTGCTTTTGGTAAAACAGATGGATTTCAATGTCTCCTTGGTATAGCATTTGCTCAAGTTTCCCCCACCCCACAGGCACTTTCACAGGTTCTTTTCCTCAGAGAAGATACATGAGTGTGATCAGAAGACCTCAGACAACTGAGGGGCTGAGGCACAGCCCCTGCAAAAAGCCCCTTGGCCCATCCTCAAAGCAGCATTTTGGAGGTTTCAGAAGTGTACCGCTTCTGATGAAGCAACCCAGTCAACAGCACATATACAATTGTTTTACAGCTAAATGAGCTGAGGTGATTTTTGTAAGCTGCTCTTTTTTTGAAGATGGACACATTCATCTATTGTTTAAGGGCAGGTTTTCAAACAGACTTATCATGTTGGCTTCTGAGTGAAAGGTGCCTGTTTCAAACTGAAGGGCTTTGGAGAAATTCCTGCTCTATTATTTATGACTGTATCCAGACAACTTAGGCTGCACTGATGTTGCTGTGCTAGTTTTTCTTATTGACTGAATAGATCTTGTGGTTTTTATTAATTTAAGTGGAACTTGGGTTATCTTTGGCTTTACTTGGGCTGTTTAGCAAAAGGATAGAAACACTCAGGTGCATCTTTGCTGTGCCAGCTGAGGACCTTCTGGTCCCACTGGACTTTCCTACAGTTCTCGTCACAACTAGGATGGAGGAGCTGGTCATGGAAGTCCTTTGCTTTGACAGGTAAGCTATAGCTCTGGGCATCATCAGCTGCCCACAGCTCCCAAGAGTATTTCTTGCAAAGCAGTATCCGAGTGCTGGAGTACCAGGAGTTACCTGAATCTCCCGCCCTCTTACTAATGCTCAGGGAGGTCAGCAGCCTGCCTTCGCCTTTCACAGTTCGCTCATGCCATATGTAGAAAAGTAGATTCCAGGCTGTGTTTTCAGGTGGCTTTGTCCAAGTGTGCAATATTGTTTCCCTCCTTTCCCAATTGAATTATTCTTTCATTTTGAAAATTGAGTTTTCCACACCATTATAAGTGGTTTGGTTAAAAGCTAGAAGAGATGAAACACTGCAGAGCGTGCTGCCTGGGTAGGACCTACAGGGAGTGGACATGTGTACTGAGCTGGTGGGTACTCTCCAAAGAGCCACGCCAGGCCACATAAATTAAAGCAGCCATTTGACTGCTGTGAATTGCTCTGGCTTAGGTCAGGCTGAGATCAACTATGATTAGAGAACTGTAAGGCTGAGAACAGCTCTCCGACTTATGCTAAGAAGATTCTTCTGGGAAAAAAATTTGAATTGATATTTTTAATGGGTTCTTGAGACAAAAAATGTTTAGGTGAGGCCTTGTTTCCTAAATGTGTTAAATCTGTTGTTGATGTTCTGGAGCCTAAGTATGTTTACAGCTTCTGTAACTGAAAGAAAGAATAGTCTCAGGATATTTTCCAGCTGATATTGTCAAATATCGGCTACGATATGACAGCAATAAACACATCCAAGTGTGTGCTACTGGAATCATTTATATGCAGTGTATGCAGAGGCTTTGTACATCACTGGACTTTGTGCCTGACAACTGCAAGGATGTTAATTATTATGCTGTAATTCATCACTTGAAGTATCTTGCAGTACTGTTATTAAGCCAAATTCCGAGGTCTTTGCTAGGTCATTAAGCAAAAAGCAAGTAAAGTCTAATTTACTCCATTATTAATCAATGAATTAAATATATTCTGAAGTCCTGTTTTAAAAAGCAATGTACTGCTTGGATGAAAAGTGAATAAATTAAGTACAAATGTGTAAAAAATTAATAACTAACTCTTCCCATCAGTTAAAAAAATTTTTGGAAAATAATTACCATTTCTATAGAGCCATATGAGCCCAGACCACTTCCTAATTTGAGGAGCTACTAGGCTCACCAGAAATGATGAAGTATGCGCTGGAATTTTACCCAGTAAAGTAGGTCCTGTTCTTGATCTGTGATCTGCTCCCTTCCTCCTGTCTTGTGGCTCTGCTGTGGTATGCAGCTGGAGACCCTCTGTACTGTCCCAGCGTAGACAAGGCATCAGTTCTTCGAATCTCCGTATGCTTAGCTTGGGCTTACAAGCTTCTCAATCTTCTTGGCCTTGGTTTCAAGGCCCTCAAGTTCATGACCTACCTTGTGGAAGACCCTGACCTCAAAAAATGAACTGTGCAAGGGTTGGCCTTGGCCATCTGGAGATTTCTATGTGGCACTTCAAGACATGGTTTAGTGGACAGGGTGGCATCAGGTATATGGTTGGACTTGATGATCTTTGAGGTCTCTTCCAACCATAATGATTCTATGATTCTATGATTATTTGGTCCCAGGTATATGAGTGACCTTGTCATCAGTGGTCACTAAGTCACTTCTTAAATCCTGGGATTTGTGTTATCTTAAAGTCCCTCTGCTCTCTCTGGCACTCAGGTTAGTTTCTTCTTCCTTGGCATGTAACTAACCAGGGATGGGCTGGTTTTCAGACATGATTTTCTAGACCACTCCCCAGTTCAGCTCCCCAGACCTCATACCCAGCTCCTGAACCAAACCCACCTCTGGCCTCTGGGCTCTCCTGCTTGGCTCATCACTGCTGCCAGCAAGGTTTTCAGTTGCCGGGGCCATCTCTAGGTTTGAACGCCTTTTGGAAGTGCCAACTCAATGGCTTCCCACAGGGATGGGAGATCAAATTCGGGTGCCTATCAGCTGAGCGACCTGTGGGGTTTCCAGTTTTTTTGACCTGCCTTTGTATCAGTATCTGACAGGCTTAAATCCCATGGTACTGAAGAATTACAGCAAATATTTACTCTTCTTTCTGTTGTGGTAGCACTTGAGAGGCTCTCTGAAATGTGAAGTGTGTTATCCTGAAGCACCGTTCATGTGCTTGAATTTGAGAGACAGATCCTGCCCCGAGAGCATCCAATTCAAGTGGGCAAGGAAGTTGCAGAGAGGTGAATATATTCGGACAAAGTTGTGAGGGTATCTGTAGCAGAGGCAGATATTAAGCAAAACCCTCACAAGTTCCCTTCCACTGCAGGCCGTGGTACCTTTTGTAAGCAGGCTGACGTCTCATCGGGCTGGGGTGAGAGGGATACCTTTTGTAGGTATATCATGTCTGCCATCACCCCACCAAATGAAGGGAAGTTGGAGAATGCTTTTGTTGCTTTCTTTTTTACGTTACATAAGTATGTAAGCTGCTAGGATCATTAGAATGAACTTTTCCCCATATTTCAAAACCAATCACTTGTTTTGACATTTGCAATCTGGCTCTTCGCTAGTGTTTTTCTGGTGGTTGTGTCGAAACGAGCAGCCTGCATTCTCTCGTTCTCTTTACGTGACTTGAAAAGAGAAGTTCAGGCATCTGTGAAATTCCCATTGAGAGACAAGCGCTGAAATGTGAGCTAGGTAAGATTTCATGCACCTTTCCTAATATTTATAGTTCAGTGATATAAAGCATATAAAGTAATCAAGTTGTTTGGGTGAGAAATGCATTCCAGCCTGTTCCTATTACCGTGGGACAGCCGAGGAGGGAGGTACAGGTGGGTAAGCAGAGAACTGCAGGAGAGATGGGACTGACAATAGCTGGCTGGTTCCGGAGGCAGTTTCTCTTCTACTGAAGTGTCTATTTCTGGTTCATGCATATTATGGCACAGATATTTCCCAGAAGATAATTTGGCTTTTATTTGAAGCCAGCTCTTTCTGCTGACTCCAGGTGGAAAGCCAGGTTATTTGAGTTATGGGCTTATATGTGTGAATCACCTTCAGTGTAATAGGGGAGAAAGGGCTCAGTTTTGCTCTGGTTTTTATGTAAGGCTGAATCCTGCAATTAGTGTGGTCAACCTGTGACTTTTGAGCCACATGTGGCTTAAGCACAATACAGATGGGGTGGTTTTGTGCCGCTGGCAGTGGATCTATGCTGAAGGATGTGCTATGGGATGAAGGGGGAGATAAGACACTGTTGAGCAGGGCCACAACAGCAAGGCCAGCCCAACATCATCCCGTCGTATGGTGGGGAGCAATGAGCCTTTGGGGAGCTGCTTGTGAACCCTGTTTGGAGATCACGTTGTGTTTTGCTCTCTGAAGAACATAGTTGCTGGATCTCAGCTAAATGGAAGTTTGGGTTGTGCTGCCGGCAATGCTGGCCTCCCTGTTTAATTACAGTGGAGTTGTTTTGTGTAGGCTTTACAAAGTTAAGTACGGGATGGTTGAACGCCATCATCTATATGGAGGGGTTGTAGAAGGCTAGCTGGCCAGTCAAGCAGGTGCTTTTTGCAAAATCTGGAGTTCTCCCAGGGCTGCTAATGATCCTTTTTAGCTCTGGGGAACACAGCAAGGCTGGGACGCTGCTGACTCCTTGCTCAGGCTCCTGGCACTGAGGGCAGAGAGATTTGTGCTGCAGACAGTTGCTGTGAGGCTGTCAGCTCTCTGAGGGTGTTTTGATGTGCTCTCAGGATACCTCGTCTGCCACTCCGTGGCTGTTGGTGACAGCAGAGATGTACCAAGCAGTCAGAGCCAGGGTCAGAGTCTGTGTAGGGGCTCTGCACTGCAGTTTAGGAGTTGTCGCTATTTATCTCTTCAGAATTGCAGTCAGAGACCAGAACAAGCTTTAACTGCTGTATAGACAAGAAAGCACACCAGATCAGACCTGCGATTTGTCTTCAGCTGCATTTAGCTTCAGATTTGTCAGAGAAAAATGTTTGGAAACTAGTCACCAAATGCCAGATACGTTCGTATTTTGTCCATCAAGAGCAAATAAGCTGTGGGAAACAGGGGAATACACGTGAAGGAGTATGCTACTGCGGTGCGGAAAGGTCATGTTCTGCCAATGTGAGGAGCACATGGGAATTAAAAAATAACAGTACAGAACATGGTTAACCTTGGTCATTAGTGATGTGCCTAGAGCTGTGATCCATCACTGTTACAGCTCTGCAAGTGATATACAGAGAGAGACATAGCGAAACTGTGTGAATAAGAAAATCCAGTTGCAGCAGCTGCTCTTGTGCCATTCCTGTCTTCTCTGGCTCAGATGGAAAGTGAGTGAGCTAAATCCAGGGATAGCCTTGACGGATCCCAGTGTATGCCTGTTCCTCTCTGCTTCCTTTATACCATCCAAGTGCTGCTGTGAGGCTCCCTACCTGGAGTGGGGCAGCTAATGTATCTTTGTTCTTTTTAGCTCCTTTGTTTTCCACCGTCTCAGATGTAACTTAAGTGCCTGCCTCTAAGGGCTCTGCTGACCTATCCATGTCCTGTCTGCGATCTCCTGCCTGTCTTTGCTCTGCAGAGCTGCTCTTCATTGCCTGCTTAAGACAACTTCTCACAAAGTACCCACACACTTTCACCTCTGCTACTCTTTGCACAAGGGAGGCATCCTCTAAGCAGCCGCATCCTTTCTGCTCGTTTCTCAGACCTCTGCTGAAAAATCTTATCTCCTGTTGTGCCTCTGAACTTCTACAGCAAGTCCTGCAACCCTCCACCTGATACCCAAAGGCAAACTCATGGACTGTTTCTCAGGACTGACCAGATGCTCTGCTTTGTGTCTCTGTTCCTACTGTATGTGGGAATGGAAGCCCTAAGCTGGGTGACTTCCACAGCAAGCAGTTGTGTTAAAGTCAGTTTTTGTGAATATTTTCACTGTATCTCAGCAGAAGTGACCTGAACCTCCTGCTTTTCATCAGGCACCCTGGGAAAACCCTGCTATGAAATACTCCCTTGGTGCAAAACACTTTGAATCAGAAAGAGAAAGGGTTTTCAGTTAGGTTTTTTTGACCATGGCTACCACAGTGGGGTGCTGGCTTGTCAGTCAGATAAATGTAATATGCAGTCCTACAGTCTGTCTAAACCAGCCTTGCTTTGAAGTTTGGAGCTCATTCAGAGCAGGACAAAAGTCCTGTCCTGGGATGCTATTGAACTGTACTGTACGTGGAAGGTGTTGAAGCAGAGACCTGGTGGGTTTGGTTAGTTGTAATGGTAGGTACAGACCCAATTGGGATTCATGGCCCTAATGGGAAAAAAAAATTACCCACTCCCTCAAAAAAAACCCCACCCCAAAACCCCAACAACTTCCTTAACACACTAGAGGGTCTTGTTATCCTTGAGATGGCATCTCTGTTCTCAAAGTGGAGCTGTAGTCTTTGGCCACTACGTGCACAATGCCAATGGACGTACAACATAGTGACACCCCAGTGGAGCTAACACAGGTCTGAGCCTTCCTACATGCAAACTGGCACATCTCTGCAGCTGGGTTGCCACTGTGTACAAGATCCTGAGTGTGCTGGCTCTTGTTTCCAGGATAATCACCCTAAACCTCTTCTTCCTTCTTTTACCTGCTGTAGTAAATGTTATGGTAGATCACACAGCAGGGAGAGGAGCAGCAGCTGGTGCTGTGATGTGCCAGCCAGCTTTTGGTATGCTTGGCTGTGCTTCCACAGTTTTTTTCCACTGCTTTTATACCTATCAAAAGGACTTGAAATACTCTGTGTTTGTTGAGCTCAGATACCTCATCTGAGCCTCTGGAACTGGTAAATAAATGCTGAAGCCAAAGCAGTCAGTCTCTTAGTATCTTCCTCCTGCAAAGGGCTCCGGTAGGCACACTCAGATTGCTGGCAGAACGTGGTTTGAGGTGTCTAACTCGAGGCAATGCAGATTTTGAAAACTTTGGCATCAAATTATGCCAAGGATGAAACTTTGACAAACGAAGCAAAGGTGAGGGGGGGAAGAGAGGAGGAAGACTGGGAAATGAGCTCTGACTGCAAAGCAGAGTGTGGCCTGAACATGGCTATCATGGGACTCCTCCAGCGTCGCTCCTGCCAATCACCTCTCCCTAACCTGCCAAGCTCCATCCCTTCCCCAAACGCTTCCAAGCAAGTGATCCTCCTTCCTATGCCCCTCCTCCCTCAAAGCAATTGAAACTTTAATTCCTCATGCACTTCCCTGTCAGTTGTTGTTCATGTCAACTTGCGATATCTGCAAATAGCAAAAAATTAAACCCTCCCTTCTGGTTAGCATCCACAGTCCCTGCTCCCTGGCATGAAGAGTCAAAACAATGTATATATGACGTGCACGGAGGCTGCTCAGATGGTTGGATCAACTGAGTCAAGCACTGAAATGAACAAACAAGAGGGTTTAAATATACACAGCCCCCCCCCCTTGCAGTGATTTTTCTCACTGAAGCACTGATCCATGAGGTTTTGAGTCAAACACTGGGCAAGTTGATTTAAAAATGCATCCAGTTGTGGCTGCAGGCATCTGGCAGGCTGGGGCCTGGGGTGGAACAAGGGAACAGCTCAGAGGTTTGTGCTGCTTCTTCCTGCCCCGGCTGCGGTGCCCGCCGCTGTAGGTCTCTGCAGGGGATGGGTGAGTGGCATCCTCAGCGCTCTGCAGTTGGTATGTGGGGCTGGGACACAGACGGGTCCTGTTTCCCCACGTTCACTGGAGTGGAACATACTCATTATGACTTCCCAGAGAGCACAGGACTGGATGTGGGCAATAGTTTACAAAATGCTTGGTGATTTTGGGGTGTTGCACTTTAAAGACTATTCCTTTTTCAGAGGTAAAGTCCTATTATCTTCTGAAAATCACGCCCATTTCAGCTTTCACAACACATAGACTCCAAATTAGCTGTGTTTTTTAACAAAGCTTACCTTGGGAAATGTCCCTTGAGACATTTGTAAAAGATTCTTGCTTGCAAAGCTACCCACTGATGTGCTCCTAATTAGTGTAATCACATTATTTCAGTGATGCCTCCAGTAGAGAGGACTTTATCTTATTTTTCCTAATACAAGTTGTTTGTATGTGGATTTTCTTTGGAATTGGATGTTGTGATTAGAATTTCTGGAATCTTCTAGAGAGCATGTGCTCCTTCTTACTTTAACAAAGGGTTTATGGATTAGGGAAGGGCAATTTATTTCTCTTCCCTGCCATGAAGTCCACCGGAGAGCAGTGCTGAGGGTCAGGCTGGTTTTCCTTCAAGCCTTTATAGGGTTCACTTCACTGTCACTGTAGTTGTCTTGTTCTTCTGGCAATTTTAAGTTTCACCCTGACCTTTAAACTGTAAATTTCTTTTTGGGACTGGCTAGTATGGGGTTGGGTTTTTTTGGTGTGGTTCGTTGGGTTTTTGTGTGTGTGTGTGTTGTTTTTTTTTTAAATTTGAGACATTAGAGCAGGAAGAAGAAGAGGACAGGCTTGTGTTGAAGTCACTGGGCAGGAGTTCAGTTCACTGGAGTCCACGCCTCTTGAAGATGATATGTGGACTCCAATGTGCAACTGTACTTGGTACCTCAGCTGGTGAGAATTAAGCCCATGGATATCTTTGGTGGTAATTTCCCAGCTACGTCACTTCCCTTCTCTGTGGAATGAAGACAGTTATACCTCCTTTCTCTTCCATCTTAGGTATTTCTCTTGTATCTCTTTGCACACAGCCTCTTCGGGCCAGGAACCAGCCCTTCTTGGTATACTTGCGGTGGCGACTACAGTCAGCATCAGCTCCTGTAATAGAAACAGTAATAAAGTGGAGCTTCATGGCTCTTTTCTGTAGACCAAAGTTTGGCCTTGACATATGTTGCCCTAAAGCATTATGCCTATTGTGATTTCCAGGAAAAACAGAAAAGACACAGTGAGTTCAAGTCGTAATGGTACGGCTTGTACCGCAGGCGTGCAAGCTAAGGCTCCCTCTGCTCGGTCAGGCTTGCAGTGCTGGGCTGTGCCTCCTGCATCGCCCTCTGAGGTTTCTTCAAAGCAAGCACCTTGGACACAAAGCCCTCGTGGTGTCCTCTTTCATGTCATAGATTTGAGAACCTGAGGATAGCTTGGCTGTCATTCTGGCTGATGTGTAAATTGTAGTGAGGCTCTTCAGTCTTCCCTCCCACTCCCAAAGTTTCCTGAAAAGCAGAATCTAAAGACAAGTTATGTTTTGTCTGGGAGCGTATTGCCTGCTGTGGTACATTGCCTGGCAGAAAAGAGGTTATTTGGAGTCAGGTTCTAAACTCAGCAAGGTGAATACTAGAACTGCCATCGATTTCAGTGGGGCAGGGTTTTACTAATTTCTTTTATTTTTTTTTGTTTTGCATGAGAACAAAACCTAAATGACTAAAAGTACCTGGACCGGAGTCTTGTTCTCCATTCTCTGGTAGCTGCTGTTTGTGGTACCTGTTCAAAAAGCATGTCAAGCAGCACACTTTCATAACCTGGCACCATTTCATACAGTCCTGATGCACACTTTGCATAGAGATAAGTGAAACAAATGAATCCAGAAGCTGAAAGACTTTTGAGCCAGGTCCCTGGAGCAGAGAAGGTCAGGACTGACAGAGGAGGTGGCTTTTACAGGGCTTGCAATCACCAGTGCTTCTTACTCTGGAAAACTGGAAGGAAAACAGTACAAACTCTGGTTCCCCAAATGTTGACAAAACTGGCAAGAAACTGTTCATGCTGAATTTTGTTAAGATTGTTTAGAGCAGTGGTAAATAGTGGGCCAGTACACACATTAGTTAATTGATGAATGTGGTTAACATCATTTAGTAGCTGTATTTTCAAAGATCAGGTCTATGATGCTTTATAACTTTATTGGTACCTTGATCTCCATAAACCTACCGATGTTCAGTACCTTCCAAAGGGACTGAGCTGTGATGATGGTTCTCAGGAATTAGTCGTCTGACTTTTTCCGACACCGGTATGAAGCAGATAAATAGCATATGCTCATCTGCCAGCTCCATCGTTCCAGTTCACACACGAACTCAAGATCTCACGTAGGCTGCTTACAACCTGATACCTGATGTAGGTCATGCAACTATCGGAGTGTCTGTGCTTAAGACAACAACGAGTAGTTTGAACCATTTACTACCCAGGGATCTCATTTTCTACATGGAGAGAGGAGTGGTCAGTGCCTTGGACAGCTGAGCTCAGCTCAATCCTTGCTGCGCAGGCAAGCTCTCCGATGCTGACTGCTGTCGGATGGAGTCTTTCCATAATCAGGTATCTATGTCAGTGCAGCAGCACCGCGAGATCCCTTCGAACCTTAATGATGAAAGGCAGAGTGAAGCATCACCCTCTGGTAATAAGCAGAGCACAGCACTTTGACATTTTCCTTGAAGTCAAATGGGAAGTTGTATTGCCTCATGGGATTTATTTGGTAAAGACACATATATTGTCATGGGGTTGGGGAGGGGAGATGTCGGAGACTATTAGGATAGTCTAATGGCTTTGTGAGAATCATGCTAGCGAGGAAACACGGCGTCTCTGGGAGCTGACTGTTCATGAACAGAGGAGTCTTTATGCTTTTAAATCAGACGAGGACAGGATTCTTTTCCAGACCCGATCCCGCAGGGCTCGTCTAGAGGAACTCCTCTCCTCCATGGCCAACGAAGAGGGGGTGCCTCAGCGGGGTGGTGTGAGCTGCCCTGTGCCAGGCAGTGCTGGTGGAGTGAGCGACAGCTTCTCTGCGCTTTCCACAGTCAGCCTCAGTGCGGCTGTCTGGAGATGTTTGCATGGGCATATGGCAGAAAGAATTACTGGGAAACCTCACAACCCATCTTCCTTCAAATACTAATGATTCTCCCAGTTTCTAACCGGAGCAGAATAAACACCGCCTGTAGGGCTGTCTTATGTGCAGGAAGATCCATCTTCGAGTTGTGTAAATCTTGCTCAGTATGTGTCCCTCCCTCATCAATTAATTTACAGGGAAACACCTTTTAGGATGAGCTGAGCTACATTTGTCAAACTTCAGTAGCGTATTTGCCTATGTAAGGACAGCAGTTTCCCCCCTGGATTTTGCCCTCAAAACCCATGGTGTGACCATTGCGCACATCTGTTTCAATGCTACTAGCAGCACAGCTGAAAATCTCTCCCTTGCTGTGGTCAGGGGAACAGCTATAGCCTGCCCGTGGCCACGCGTGAGAGAATCACCATAGCTCTAATCTGATGCACGCTCCGTAGCTTACAGCACGGAAGGATGTTGGAGCAGACAGTAAAGCTTGAAAAGTTTGCAGACTCTCCCAGACTGAGGTGGTCAACGTGCATTGGTTGTGGTGGCTGCTGGGAACAGGACAAGAAGTAAAAGACTTAAACTGCAGTCAGGCAGCGTTACGTTATCTCTTCAGGGCAGTGAATCTCTCGAGCAGATTGTGGGGTCGTTACTGGAGGGTTTAACCAGCAGGTCAGGCACACATCCTCCTCCTGCAAGGCTGAGTGAATCCTTCGTTGTGCTAGAGAAATGGATCGAGTGACCTCTGGAGGTGTCTTGGTAGCCCTGTTTCGTGTGATTCAAAGCTGTAGCTTTGAAGAATAACTTTTTATTTTGGTCAATTGCATGAAATTATATTGCAGGCGTTGCTCTCAAGGCTCCTTACAGGCTTGGTCTGGTTCTGGGCTGCAGTAGAGATGGATTATAGGAGAGAAGAATTGTGAAGGTGGTTCAGCTGCTGAGCCATTGAGCTCCATACCCTCTCAGCGTTGGTGGCCACCACCAGATGTGTCTTGGAGACCTGGCAGAAAGCAGAGGCAAGGTAAAATGTGTTTCTCATCACTTTTATAGTGATTTGTAAGAGCTGAGATTGGCTCTTGAAGCATGAAGTGTGATGTCTGTCAAACTAATATTATCACTATTGAAAAATTTCATGTTAGGGAGGTTATGCTCATTTACTTTAGAGTTTTGGCCAAACATCCAAACTCAGTAGTCCAAATTTAACTGCCATATAGATTTGCTCAAACCATCACACTATGTATTTCCCAAGGGCTGGCTCTCAGCCTTCAGCGAAGCAAGTCAGGCGAGTTGTAGTGTTGGTGTTCTACCCTTTAGGTGCAAATCCAGCGTTGCTTGCGTGCTCTGGATCACACGGTCTGGGTCTGTGTACAGCCTCAGAGCCAGGCAATTTCCACATGGTATTTTTAGTGGGTAAGTCAGCAGTGAAAAGTCCTAAATCTGGAAATAACTGAACTTATAATTTAATTTTCAATGTCAGCTAAATACTGAAGGGAATTTTAACATGGTGTATGAGTGATTAACACTAGCTATCAGTTTACAGCGGTTTTCTTGCTAAGACTTAGCGCTATGCAAAGGAAGTAAAATAAAAATCACCCTTTAAAATTTCCTAAAGGGAAAAGGAAAGGTAAATAATTACCTAACCTCCTGAGATTCTGGTAAAGTCAGAATCTTCCATTAAATGGAAAAGTCAGAATCTTCCATTAAAATGACTGAAAAAACGCAGCCTCCCTCTAAGTCAATTTAAGATTTTAATTGCAGCAAAATTGGGGAGTTCAGTTAAGATTCCCAGAGCAAGTTGTAGCTGTGTCTCCCTGATTACACTCATCTCCTTTCATCACTATACATTTTAAAGGCAGTAACCCAAAATGCTGCATGTGTACCCAGACGGTTCCATTTTAAAGGTAAAATTCCAGTTTGAAGGTAAAAATTTGTATAAAAACTAGAAGTCATATCTAGCTTTCCTGGAGGAGTAAACTTGTTTTCCCATTCTGTAGTATTTTTTTCTGAGCGTGCGTCACTTTGCTTTTGTGGTGCTACCGCACAGGGATGAAATACATGTACTTGAAGGGAGAGAGCTGGATTTGGTGCTGCAGCTTTACATATCCGTCTCTTGATGTTGTACAATTCAAGGTTTTGATTTTGCTTTCACCAAAACCCCTGTCTTCTGTGATAGATTTCCTTTTAAAGCAAAACAAAAAGCACAGTCTTGCAGTAAGTATGTCATCAGAAGATTGTACTGCTATGTATGCTGATTATCATAAAGAAAATACTGAACAGATTATACTTAAACTCTCTAAAGAAATTCACCTCCAGGCTGAATGCCAGTTGGCTTGAAAGGGAGCAGTTTTGGAAGGTGATAAACCCCTGGAAATACGATGAAATTTCCAAATGCTCCAGAACTGTAACAAACAGCTTATGGTAATAAAGAGTTGGCAAGAATAATCCCTGTTTGAGAAGAGCTCCTAGAGGATGCAGCAAAATAAAGTCACTTAATATCAGTTGAAAGTCTAGCCTCATTAGTGAAGTCATTTTTTTTCAGCTAGAGACAGGCTCGTCTCTGCACAAGGGGAAAAATAGAGGCTTATCTGTGTGAAGGCAGGAGATGCACCCAAGGGTTATGTTTCCCATGGACTCAAACCTCCTCTCAGGAGTTCCCTGTCTTAGCACTGGTGCTTAGTTGGGGTAGGTGCCTGTGCCCTGCGTGTACACCCACTGACTCCCATAGAGCTGCTAGGGTGCTGAGCCCCGGGTCGGGTCTGCCTTGGAGATCTGAGCAGGGTTTGGTTAGGTAGCTTCTCTCCCCAGTTGGCCTGAGGTCTCTGGGGCCAACTAGTTGGTTGCCACTCAGGACTTGTGCCTGAATGAGCAGCTAGCGTGGGCCAGCCAGCGCCTGTGTTATGCTGTGAAGTGTCTCGTGGGTTGGAGAGAGGGTTGAGGAACAGATGGCAGGAGACAAGCGGTAAAGCAGATACGGAAAGGAGACCACAGCCAGGCTGTGGGCAATGAGGGGGTAAGCTCACAAGGGATATCGGTGAATGAAGTTGCCTACACCCATGCTCCTACCACACACCCTGCCCTGTCATCCCAGCTGTGCTCTCTGTTAGCTGTGCTGTGGGGACCCACCACAGGGTCTCTTCCCCCAGAGCACTGGTCCACATGGAGGCATTGGTGTCCCCGCTGCAGACCTGGCATCCCAGCTTGATCTGGTGATACAGCAAGACGGCTATTTGTACTTCCACTTGTTGCTGCCTCCACAACGTGCCCCAGAGCAGCTCCTGCAGCCAGGACGACCATTTGCAGAGGGCTGATAGGAGCAGCAACGCAGGCTGCTCCTGTCCTGCACCTCCGTGTCTTCCTTCGCTGACTTTGAGGGCACAGCATCCTAGCAGTGACTGGCTCCTGATGCAGCAGAGATCAAAGGCAGAAACCCACTGTTGGCTTGCCAACTACCGATTCTTTCAAATCTACTTGGCATGGTGATCCCTACTTCTTCTGTGACGGGGTCACCTTGAAAAGTAGTTTCTCCTGCAGGGTTCATTACCTGCATGGGCACGTCATTCAATTAGGTATTTGGTAACATCCATCAGAGCCAAGCTGCTCAGCGGAGAACAGCGCAGTGTATAAATCTCTTTTCCTTCTCTTGCTGCCTTTCAACAACAAGCTAATTCCATTTAATACATAATGGTAACACTTAATTAGTGATATAAACTGAGAGGAAATGGGCAAAAATGGATACAAATGCATCTTGGCTCTGAGTCAGCTGGTCCTTCAATTCCTCTGGATCTGAAGAGGAATATTAGAAAGGGACAATGTATGAAAAGCCTCATCGGGAGAGTGCCGGTGAAAATATACTGTCTGTATAGCTGTGGTCAGGCAATCTGACAGCGCTGTACTGCAAAAAGCAGGAGGCTTAACATGTTTCCCTTCAAATAAGAGTGTTTTGAGGCATCTTTCTGTATTTTATTTCTTTGTCTCTGAATTTGTTCCTAACAACTCTTCAATTTTTTTTTTAACTGTTCTTTTGTTTGGAATAATGAATAGTTTAGGCTCATAAAATGTAAGAAACACTATTCTCCCAGATTGGCTTCAAATGTACTTTGAAACCTCAAACTCAACCGCTTCATCAGGTGCAGAATCACAGCAGTATGTCACTGCAGACTTTTGTTGTCTTCCTGCAAATATATCCAGATACAGTGTCTGCTCCAGAGCATGCTGTGGGAAGCTGCTGGCTCCGTTTGACATCGCCTTGAGATATTGATCTATGACCTTGCAGCCTGGAAAGCCTGGAAAGTGAGCAAGCAGGAGGCATGAAAAATAGGAGACTGCAGCATGAGCCAGGGGCACTGGAGGTTTCCTGTGAATTTATGGTGCAAGTGGGGTGAGTTTGTGCTTGGAGGTGAGGTGTCCAGATGCAAAAGGTGGCTGGAGAACTCATAGGTGCAGGTACCAGCAATGCTTTAGTGGCACAAGAGGGAGCTATGGACTCTCCTGAGATACAGCAGGGTTCACCCAGGCATAAAAGATGTATGTGAATGGGCAGGAAAAGAAATCTTGGAGTGCAGCAGCCTCTGGAAAGACAGACCAGGCATCTGTCGTGCTTGTACTTGCAGGGTTACTTTGCTACTAGTTAACCCTAAATGATCTGGAGAGGAAGTTGGAAGGGAAGACTTCTTCCCTGGGAAATATGGATAAAAAATAAGAGATGATTGTTCCTGAATCTGGTACCATTGTGGACATGTTGAGTTAGATGTGGGGAATATCAGTTGCTATCCAAATATTAACCTTCATTGCTTATTCATACCTGTTTATTTTAAATTACACCTGATTGTAATTCTGTGTGATAAATGGTGAATCCTTTAAAATTTGCTTTATGTGAAGTGTTTTTCTTGCCTTTGTCTTACAAAGGGAAGGATGGCCCTGGAAGCAAGTGCTAGTCTTGGACACAGGAGTCCAAAGTTCGTCTCCCTACTCATCTGTTTGGGCTACACTGTGGGCTGTGTGAGGTATATTGCCCAGGCCTTGACCTGGAAATGAGACTTAGGGGGAATTTAGGATGTGAGACCTGGGCAGGGATTCCTCCAAACCCTTGCCTAGTTCTGAAAGCACCAGTTTCCTCAGCAGAGCTTCCCAGATCAGCTACTGGGCGAGTCCAGGGCTATCACCACCGCTTGGTACTCTGCAGTCTCTCATGTAAGGCCAACCAGCATTTTCAGAGCAGGCAGGGACATGCCTGCTCATCTCACAGCAGCATGCTTTACACACAGCACAACGCTTTGCTTCAAAATCATGCCAGGGCGGAGAAGCCGTGTACATGTCTGCATTGTAGGGTAGCAGTCAGAGCACTTCGTGAGATGTAAGTCATTGTCTCAATGGCTTTCTCCAAGCTGACCACTCAAGATGCGAGACTTTGGGCATTATGAAGATACCTACTTATCTGTGTTTAATTGTCCTTGCTCTTTAAGGCCTGATTTTGGAAGAAATCGAAGTTGCTTATTTCTGCTGGACTTTGTTAGCTTTTTGGTATCTGATTATGGATGGGCAAGGGAGGACTGCAGATATCCAGTTTTCACAGTCCCTGGCTCAGCCTCACATTCTGGATAACGGTATTGCTCAGATTATCAGGTGGTCTGTAGCTCTGAGCACCATCAGCATCCCTTGACCCTTGGTTTGTTCCCTGCCCTGTGTGTTGGGCTATGCCTCTTCTCAAATATCCAGTGTATTTTTTCTCGAACAAAGTTGCTGCTTTCCCTCCCCCTCTCTCCTTTAAAGCTTTTTAAACATCTCTTGCATTTTTGTCCTCGTTCTTGCCTTTCACCCCAGTTCCTGGGTAGATACTACGTGCTATACTTGATACAGTCTGAGCTATAAATAAGAAGCAGTTTGTTGGAAAGTAAAATTAGCAAGCCAGATTTTCAAACACACTTCTAAATCTGTGCCTAGCCACCTCAGAGTGTACGTGTTCTCGTTTTCCGAGGTGCTGAATCTTGTTGTTATCCTTGATTTCAATGGGAATTTGTGATGCTCAGAACTCCTGGAAATCAGGTCACTTTTATATTTGGGTTCTGGGCATGGGTGGAAGAGCCTGAGCTCCACCACTGTGTTATCAGTGGAGAGACTAAGTCATGGAAAGGTTGGAAGCTTGCCCCAGGTCGGTCCCTGACCTAGCAGCAGAGTGAAGTGGGGATTTTGGGGAGGGAGGGTCCTTCTGTGTGTAAGGGATAATATGAGATTCTCAATGGGTGACCATAGACTGACTTACATTTCCGTGGTGAAACATTGCAAGTCCTTGAATTCACACAGAATCATAGAATGGTTTAGTTGGAAGAGACCTTAAAGATCATCTGGTTTCACATCTGTCATTTACTTTGGCTTTCATGGAATGTGGTTGTAGGCATTAGTCAAAAGCTGGAACTGTTCCCTGATCTGAACATTGCCAAAAGGGGATCGTCTGCAGATCCACTGCAGGAATGTTGCTGGTGAGTTATGGCTGGAGGTTAACCACAGAGCCTTGTCTCTTTGTAATTATCCTAATGTGGTGCCAGCTCTGTTCTCTTAGAGTCATTGGAAGTGTTGCTGTCCATGGGATTATAACAGGGATTCAGTCAGGAGACTGGGTGAGAGTTGTTTTTTATAAAAAACGAAAACCTGTAATTTAGGCACATGGAAAAATACAGCTGTGAGTGTATCGTGGCAGCTCTCAGGTTAGTCTTCCGATTGAATTAGATTACTCAACTGAGTGTATAGCACTGAGTTACCACACTAATGAGCACAACTAGAAATGCCCACAGATAGATTTCTTGGTCTTTGATTTTTGACACGCAAAGAACTGGTGAAAATTGGAACAGGGACAGCTTGGTTGTGCTCCTGAAAATGCACTCTGCTGGGATGCTGCTCGCTGAACAACACAGTTTATGTTTTAAGAGTGTGGCATTACCCTAGTGATTTAGCTAATCGAGATGGCAGTTTCCAGCCAGTATTCCACTAATGCAAAAGAAAATACTTTTGAGGTGCAGATTATCATATGGATTGCTTCCTGTATCAAGGAGCTGGGACCCTGCCATAAAACAACCAAACTACAGCTGTTACTGCTGGAGAAAATAGCATCTATATATCTTTCTTTCCCCGGGGTGGAGGCATTCACTTATGCCATCTAAACCTCTCTATTGCCCTGGCTGGAGGCACAGGGAGCCAGCCTCTGCCTGTGCCGTGCTCTGGCTCCTGGGGCTGCCCCTATGGCCAGTGCAGCTGCCGCGTCTTAAAGCTAAGACAGATTGAGTTGATGCTGGGGACCCTGCCTGGCACTTTTCAGCCTTTTTTTGAGCCGTGCTACGCACTCGGCACACGCCGCTGAGAACCAAAGAATGTATTGCTGGGCAGCTCTGCAGCCTGCCCTAGCTTTCACGCTTACAAGGCCTGCTGACCCAGGCAGGCGTTGGGAAACGGGCAGAGAAACAATTGATCTTTTCTAGTTTATGAAGATCTATAAACACAGTAGGAATGCCATAAACGAAGTGGACCCTGTGGCTGGTTTACCCATGCCACCGTAGCTCATGCAAGAGAGCATCGTCAAGGGAGATGGTGCATTTGTTCTGCTGGAGGCTCCTTATGGGGTCTCCTTGCTCTGGGAGAAGTTGGGAAAACAGGGCCTCTGCAAGCGGGAGAAATGGCCAAATCTCACTGGAGTGCAAACATTGCTTTTGTCTTTTAATTTGCTTTGTGCTTTAGAAAAAACCCAGGTGTTGATTGTCTGCAAGCGGAGTAAGAGGGATCTGCAGCTGGAGCAACAAAGGAAAGGAATGATAGAAGAGGGGCTAGTTTGATAGATGCTTGTTGACACTGCAAAGAGAGACAGTTGCTTCACCTGCCACCAGGAAAATAGTTTTTGGCTTTTGATTGCATTTTTGGCAGCTGTATTTAGCACAGCTTTTGTAATTAAATGAGCTTCTGGTTAGGAAGGCACAGGTAGAATTTGATAAAGGCTGCAGAGGATGTTGTTGTTGGATTTCTCATCTCTACAGCTATGTAACCCAGGGCTCTGCTCTACAAAACCAAAACATAGATAGAGTATCTAGCAGAAAGATGTTTGCATGCAGAGCATCCAAAAGAGATTTTCTCCGTTAGCTCAAGAGCCTCCAACTTCTCCCTCCAAAACCTCCTGTGTGCTCATACAGCAAGACAAGTACTTGGCATCCTGCGCTACCGCTCGGAGCTTTGCTGGAGGAAGAGCAGCTGCTTCAGTCTATGTTTTCCATGCCCTCTCCCAACACAGCTTTTCCCTCTTTTGGAGGAGTGTTTAAATAGCTACTTCAAGCAAGCAGGGATTACAGGAAAAGGAAGTTAAAGCTGAATTTGACTTATGTGACTTCCGAAAGCTTTATCTTGGACAGCTGGTCTCCTGTCGGTGCTGTGTGAAACCACAGCGCCAGTGGCTTCAAGCTTGCTCACAGTTAGCCATCCTCTTCCCTTCTCATGGCCTCTTCGCTTCTCCTCCTGGGCTGCTGCCCTCTGCCCTGTCCTTGGCCTTTATGTCCATAGCTGTCTTCTCAATCCTCCCTCTGCCCAGCGCCTTCCCAGAGCTGCCGCCCGTCCCTCTCCCGAGAGCTGCCTCCGTGCCGCACTGCATCCTCCATCGCCAACCCCCCTCCTGCTGCATCCTTCTGGAGTCCTTCATGGTGGTACCTGATCTGGTGAGAACTGGGAGCTCCAGAGCCCACAGCTCAGTAGCTTGTGCTCCTCTGAAAGGAAGGAGGACTAAGTTTCAAGAGCAGTTTGCAAACTTAGGGCATGATGCCAAAGGGGTGGTCTGTACATGCTTAGCTATTTGTTCCTGTCTTGTTTTTCAGCTTCTCACTTACCCCAAGAAAACCATCACGAGGTCATTTGCGGACCAGGTTAAAACTACCTTCCCTTTTGCCCATGTCGGAGCCTGGCTCAGCACCACTCCGCAGCTCTGGGGATACTTGAGCCAGGCAGGGAAATCTCAGCTGTCCAGGCTTATGCCAGCAACACTTGGGTGTTGTCTACAGCATAAGCTAAGCCCCAGGGCTGACTGGCACTGCTGCCTGAATGAGCTGGGCATGAACCCCATGCCTGTTCCTTGCTGTATGACAGGCAGAGCAGTTGTGTGAGCCAGGACATCCAGTACATCCCTCTGCCCTGACCGCTCGTGGGAGAGATGCTGCATCACTCCAGCAATGGCAGGGGACGGCTGGCCTGGGCCGCTGGCTGTTGTCCTTGCATGCCAGGTGGTCTCAGAGTGCTGTAATGACAGCACAGAGCCCACATGTATATGTACCTCTGTGTGTATGTGTATATATATATGTGGCTATACATATATCCTCTATATATAGACACACAATGGCACAGGCACACTGACAGGCCAAAGAAAATGAGGCCCAAACTTCATTAGCTAGAGCACTACTGCACATCGCTTTAAAGACCGACTTGCTAATGCACATAAAATCCCTGTCTCAGGTGGGCTGTCCTGTGCCTCTCTTCCTTTACACTTTTTTGTTGCTTTTGGTATTCAAGAGATTTGTATTAAACACCCAGAATCTCACAGTGGAAAGAGCAGGGGGCAGGGGAGTATACCTAAAGGAGAAAAGAGGGATAAAAGAACAAGTGGAATGAAAACCTCTGCAACCTCCTTTTTAAGTAATTAGTTACGTTAATGCTGAGTTTTTCTTCCGTTACAAACCCCAAGAGAAGCTCTCCTGAAATAGGGTTCCTCAGAACAGGGAAAGCCATCCTGGATGGTGTATCGCAGAGTAAAACTGGTTCAAAATACTGGTTGTGGGACAATCCCTGGGGGAAAAGCTGCTGTTCGAATGGTAGCATGGTGCGAGAGAGATCAGTCTGGCTCCACTGGTAACAGAGCTGGAGCGATACAGTGGGACATGCCGTTCCCCAGAGTAAGTGCAGTAGATATTTCGCATCATTAGAGCAGTTTGTGTGCCCAGTAAATGCAGATCTGAATCGCTGGGTAAGCCGCAGCAGTGCAAGCCTGCAAGCTGGAGAGGCTTGGATGAGCATGATACACGGAAATCTTTTTTTTCTTTTTTTTTTTTTCTTCCCCCCTTCTTCAGACTCTACAAGTTTTGGTGGAGAGAGTAAAAAAGGTTCTTAGTCTGACTGAGGTCTCCCAGGAAACTGCATTTGTGCTATGTTCTTGCAGAGCGAGGCCTACGGGCATTTTATGTGCATGGAAAACTAATGGAAAGTTTTCGTGCTGTCAAGACACATCTGAAAGAAGCAGAAGAGTCTTTGTGCTCTGCCAGGGCCTCTGCACCGTTACGCTGCATTCCTGTTATCCATGGAGCGCTGCTCCCAAAAGACTCTTTCTGCCAGATCCTAACATCCAGCTGCAAAAAGGAGAAGCCAGCAGTGTTGGTACAGTTGCATCTCAGGGGTGACTCCTTCCCCGATACCCAGCAGACCCGAGGGAAGCATGCCACACCTAGCAGCATGGGATTTTTGTTCTTTCCTTGCCCTGGTCTGGATCTGTTCATCCCTAGCCTGAGGCTTGGGAAGCTTGACACAGAGCATCCTATGTTGTACCCTTATTTTGTGGCCTTTTTAATCTCCTGCCGAGGAGAGTGGTTTCTTTTCAAGGTCACATCTCCTCACCCATGCACTGCTGCCTGGGTTTGGACTCGTGCATTTTTAATCCCCCAAAGTTACTGGTTTAGTCACAAGTATGCTGATCCAGCCTTGCTTTATAGTGCCAGTTTGCAGAGGTCCAAGCCACTGTCAGTGCTGGAGGCTGAGCCCAGGAGAGCTGGTGGGATGTGCCAGGGAGGTGAGCCCACAATGCCCATGAGTGCCAGCGAATACACCCATTTTCGGAGAGGATGAACACAGCAGCTGTGTGCCAAGGCCAGCAGGTGGCTAGTGCTTGCTGTTTGTGGTCCACATGGCACTGGGAACGTTATGCTGTAAGTTTAAGAGCCAGGATTAATGATGGTCCCTCTGTTCCCTGGACAGTACTTACTGGGAGGAGACCTTTTGTACACTGGTGCAGTGGGCAGGATGCGATGCCTCTTCAGAAATGCTGGAAATCAGCTGTTGTGCTCTGATTTGTTGTGTGAGTGGGGCAAAACGTTGCAAGACAGTCATTGGGGGACAAAAAAAAGTCTAAAAAAACCCCCCATCTTTTCACTGATGTGGATTCCAGGCACTGAAAGATTTTGGAAAAGTGGGCCAACCTCTCCTCAGGTATTTAACATGAATGTTGAGGTGTTAGAAATAAGCCTTTGAGTGGGCTACTGTGTCCCACGGGCTGTGGAGAGCTGTTCTCCTCCCTGCCGAGTCTCTCAAAGACCGTGCGCTTGACCTGCTCTGACCAGACCTGCCTGTCCCTACCCGTTAATGAGCCATGCTGACACACAGTTATTGTAAGCAGAGGGTTATCTTGGGCTTGAAGATGCCACTAGCTGGCAGGGGATGTAAGGGAATGCTTGGGTGCGAGATTAATTGTTTCAGGGACTGAGTGCTGATAGCATAGCGTGTTCCCTAATGAGGAGCTGGGCAGTCCAATAGTTTAATAGAATCCTGCTGTGGGCTCTGATTTACCTCTGACAAGTTAAACCACTGCCAGATCAATACTGTGCTGTGTTGCAGTAAACAGACTTGATTTTAAGTATTGAGTAGGAATTTATTTCAGATTAAGGGCTGATTTTTAAATGATAGAGCACGCTGGTATTCCAAGTAAAGAGCAGATCAAGTCTGTGGATGGCTGCTGGCCCCCGCTGGTCCAGATCTCAGGTCCCGGAAAGCCTTGCTTGAGGAGGCGGTGAAAGCAGGGGTATGACTCTTCCTTGGAACTGGAAGGTGATGGAGATCTCAGGGGTACCCTTGGTTGGAGCAATTTCACTTTGAACCACCTTGTTTAGAACCACGAAGTGGAAGTGGAGTGAAGACCTGAGGAGACTACTCATAAAAATAATGCCCATTTCCACCAGGTAAAGTGGGTTTGCGTGGGGCTGGGCCCCAGGACATGTCGCTGTGGTGGTATGTCTGCTTCCCTGGGCCATGATGGGGACGTGTGTGGGGAGGGTGAGCTGTTGAAGTATCCCTGAAAGAGGTTTGTTGTGCATGGGGTTGCCAGTTCCTCTCTGGGAAAGAGATCCTTCAGGTAACCGTAAAACCACATTACTAAATCATCATCCTTAAGAAATGCAAAGCAGATCTCTCCAGGAACAGCCTGTTTCACTTTTACTAACCATTTTCTGGGGCATATGCACTCAGCTTTTCATATATGTCAAGAGCAGAATCCGTATCCCTCTTCTTACGTTGGAAAACTATCCCTAGTCATGAGACGATGGCTGGGTCCTACCACCACTCGTCACAGCAAGCACAGTCCCGCGGGACAGTCCAGGGACTGGAGTGACTGACTCAGGGAGGGTGTTAGAAACCAGACTAATTATGGTGAATACACAGCTCCGACATTTTCATTGTGTCACAACTGTTAAATCCTTCCTTAATCCCCTAATACTCCTCAGTAGACTTTTCTTGTGTTACCTTCGTTGTCTTGCTAATAAGATGTTGCACGTAAGAGAGATTTACACTGAAAGGTATTAGGGAGGATTATATGAAGATTAGACAAGAAGTACTCACAAAAGCTTGGAGATTTCTTAGTACCAAAGTTTTTAATTTCTATGGTGCAAGGATTTTACTTTTTTTTTTTCCCCAAAGAATTTGTAGAGAATTTCTGCTAGAAATTTCAAAAAGTTGCTACTGTTCAAAAGAATTCTTTTGAACTTCAGCACTGGTTATTTTTCAGACTAGTACTAGCTCTTTGTCTAGTACTAGAATTTCTCATCTGTTTTTTTTGGGGGGGTTGTTTGGGATTTTTTTTTTTTTTTTTTAAAAGTGGACCCGAATTCTGGGGGAGAAAAGAGGGGGAATTAAACTCACATGGGATCTCTCTTCTGCTGGACCAGGTATACATGAGCATCGTCTGTGGTACCCCTGCTGATGGGTACAGGTGGACTTTGACACTCAGCAGAGATCACTGATTTCAGAGGAGTTCTGCAGGTGCTGGAAGATGTTTTGTGCTGAGTTTTTACAACCACAGTTACTGGCAACACTAAGGACTGGCTGTGGTGGAGTAAACCTGATGTCTTGCAGCTGAGATTTTGGACTGTTATTTCATCATTAGTAAACAAATGTAGCTGGAATTTTGCAGAAGCAGAACCACTCTGGCATTAGGTCAGCACTTAAGATGGAAAATAAAAATGCTTTTAAATAAAACAGCAGAAACCGAGGAGTGGTAGACTTTATGATTAGCTATCATCAGAGCTACTGGAAATGAATCTAACTGTAGGGCCTTAAACCAGAACCACCCATTGAATCAGGACTTGGTCACTTTGTTCTTCAAAAGCTACAACACTGTGTGTTCAACATGAGCTCCTGAAGGCACGCTGGGATACAGAGTGGCTTGTTCCCCTTCCTTCCCTGTGAAGCCCTGATGCTCTGCCGTAGGAGTCTTTCACACGGCTTCACATCTGCCTTGGGAATCTTCTAAAACCAGTGTCTGATGCTAGTGGGTGTCAAACTATCTTGACTTTGAGAAATCTAAATTCCTTCCAAAGAAGGCACAGAAGCCTGAATAGTAAGTGGTACTTGCTGACAGCAGGCTTGCTTTTCTAACATTTCTTACCTGCCTTAACAGTGGTTCTGAGTTGCCTGTGGTATACACGTTGGAAAATACCACTTGTAATGATTTGGATGCAGTGACGGGATGCTTCTTTGGGAATTCTGCAGAGCATCCTACTTCTGACACCCATTCTGAGCTCGCAGTATGTTTCCTTCACCCCAGTTTTTATTATTAGCTCAGCTAATAATAGCTAGTTTTTAATATTAGCACCTTTTTATTATTAGCTCAGTGTTGCTTGATGAATATAGGTTGAGTGAATGAATGGGACAAGCTAAATGAAATGCAAGGTCTTTACTTTCAGGAGGGCTTAAGTACCCAAATGTAGTCACATTGAAGGACTGGTATTTCTGAGTATGTTTAACACCTTCTGGACATTTGTTCTTCTTTGATTATCTCAATTGCTTTATGTGAAAGTGAACCTACTCTGTCCTCTTGCTCTGAGACGGTCAATTCCACTCCATTCCTGCTTTTCCTGGTCTGAAAACCCTCCTGCAATGGGAATTTTCAACCTGGCATCATCTCATTTAGTGGTTCACTGTTCTCCTTGTTTAACAGTTGGCCTACTGTCCCACTGAACTTTCCATTAATACAGTTAAAGTCTCTTGCTCCTAGCCCTGTCAACACAGACATGCATAATTAATCCTTTCTTTTGTACAGGACCTTTTACACACATGAAAATGACTTACTGTCTCCCCTCTGTCTTCTTTAAGTTGTTTGACTCCAGTTCTTTCCATCTTCACACACAGACTGCGGCGTTTGGTTTGGTTTTTTTTTTTAGACCCCTAATCGCTCTAGTCTTTTTTTCAAGTCTTCTATGAAACTTCAGATCTTGCTTCAAAAGCTCTGTGAATTCTGGACCCAGTCTTTAAAATTAGAGGGGCTGTGAAATGTAATAAAGCACCACTAAGATGACAGCAATCATTATCTCATGCTGTAATTTGTCCTAAAAATTGGTTGTGTTTCTTCATGCAAGGAACTTTGTGGTGCCATCTGGGGTGGTAGGGGTTGCAGTGTTGGATAGTGCAAGCTCCTACCCCTACTGCAGAACCTGTCTAGACAGGAACATGCTGGTGGCTCTGTTTTGGGACTAGCCAACCCTGCATTTCTAGCCTGCTATGCTATTCTGATTAGAGCATTGGAAAAAACCCTAAACCATCTAATTAACTGGTGGCTACCAAAAAGATAGCAAATACGAGAAGTGATTTACTGTCTCCCTGAGATGCTCTGCAGTCACGATGACAAATACAAAATGGAAGTTTTCTCAACTCAAATACTCACTTGTGGTAAAGAAGAGGCACTTCATAATTGCAGAACCAGAAAATGGAGACAGCTTATTTCACTCATGGCAGCTTTGTTAATAAAACATTGGGAAGGCAAACAATTATCTGACATGCAATTACATCTAAGCTGTTTTCCTTGGGGGAAAAAAAACACCACAATATAAGTGTTGGGCATCTGATTTTATTATTCTGTCTGGAAAGTCTGTATTGGATATTTGAAATTGATACCGGATTTATTCTTTGTTGTTGAGCAGACTGTGCATGAGTTGTCTACATGTGCTGTATTTTACTGCTAGGGATTTTCACAGTGGCCAGGCTGAAGTAGGAACCTTTCTCTTAATCTCTTAAACTTGGAAAGAGTTTGAAATTCAGGTGGCTTTTGATGGGGGATGCCCAGACTCTGGTTAGCTGAAGGCTGCCCAGGTAGTTTTTCAGAAGCTCATGGCATGATCTCGTAGCCTTACTGTTTTGCCAGCACTGCTTCTCAAATGAGAAGATCTTTCCACCTCAAGCAGTTAGGCTGTATTGTAGGGAGTCTGGTGAGCTCTGGTTTCTCAAACGAAGGCTGTGCATGCTCCAGATGAGATTTCTGTGTGTTCCCCATGAGGTTCTTGCTCTTCATGGTGCCTGGCTGTCGGTAAGGCCCCCAAGCTGAAATTTATGATGGAGTACTAAACACATTTTGTCTTGTTAATTCAGGATTAGGACAGCAGGATTAGGACCTGGGAGAGGCTCAGGGCAGTAACACCGTGTGCACTGTGCAGCTGAAATAAAGTTTCTCTTGAATCCTTTTTGGTTTTTTGTTGAGCAGCTTTTTTTATTCTTCTAATTCTTCTGTAAATATGAATGAGTTTCTAATGTCGGAGGTAACTTAATATTTTTGTCAACCTCAACTCCATGTCTTGTTTCTTACAATGTCAAAATATTGAAGATGCATCTAAGTTAATATATTTGCTGTTTCCGTGAAACACTGAATGGTTTTTATTAAAACTGAAGAACAACTCTCCATGCCTACAATTCCTATTTTATCCTTATATCTTTAATTGCATTGGAAGTTTAATATTTCTTACTATATGATATTTTCATGTTACAACAGAATAAAAAAAACTAGGAAGGTGCACTGCCAGCTCTGGAGATGTTAGCGTGTATCTCCTGATCATTGCAGGTGGGTGGCTGATGTTTCAAAAGTCACATGATTAAGGAAAATCTGAGATTTATTTTAATTGAAATTTTAATCCCTGTGCTTCCCAGGAAAGCACTAGTTGTCGGATCTAGAAAATCACATAGCAAATCAAAAGCTTTCCAAAAGCCCTGCAGTAGATGTTAGTTCTTTCAAGGTGGTTGAGTGTTTCTGGGGGAGAGTGCTGATATTGGGGTGGGGGAATCGTCAGATACTTTGGGTTTGTTAGTAAGCAACATATCATTGTGACAGTGTGTAACATCTTACCCACTTGGTAGCATCAAAATTACTAGGAGCTTTTCAGGTACCTAGAGGATCTGGCCTCTGGTAGCCAAGACACAACTGGCTGTCAGTGACCTGAGTGTTTTTGAACTGGTTTCACGGTGGTGTGGGAGCCGGTAGCAGAGTCGAGCTGTCAGCTGCTTAGCAGCAGCTCCTTGACATCTGGTGGGACACAACGGATTGAGAAGACCTTTGCTTGTGGCAGCAGGGAGAAGCTTTCCTGTCCTGGATGGCAGCTGAGCACCACTGCAAATGGTCATATCATCAACTTTAAGTGGATGTTTAGCTGGTGCTGTTAATCTTATTTCTGGAAAGCACCTGCTTGGGAAACCTAAAAATAGATCACATTGCATTTTTCTGTTAGAAAAACAGGGTGGGTATTAAAGAGTGAATTCCTGGGCTGATTTACTGAAAATAGCAACCCATGTTAACATGAACTAGAGATCAGTATATAAACATCCAGCCCCCAAGGGAATTAAAATCTCTTCAGATGTAGTAGGTATTTCTTGCAGTTATTAGGTGAGATTTTAGCAGGCAATGAGTACTCTGCTTCTTGGTGTTTGCAGAATACCAGAAAATCTGGATAAAGTTCAATTTCTGCCTCAGTGAACAAAACGTATGAGACTTCTGCATGCCTTCAGTGTGAATATTCTCAAACAAATCTTACCTGTTTATTAGGGAAGTCGCGGTTAGGGCAGTCTTTCTACCACAAGCCAAGTGATGGCTGGGAGCGGTGGCTCCCAGGCTGAAATGCCATTGCGGGATCGCTCGGCTGGCTCCAGCTCTTTGGACAGAAGATCTGGAGAAGACAGACAGGAACTCACCATTGCCGATGTGGTGATTTTTATACCATCCATCAGTAAGGTGATGGAGAACACCATTTGTTTAAACAAATGAGCACTCTGAGCACTTAAATACTCTGAGTTGGGGCTGCTCGGCACTGCGCTACCCTGCTTCTTCTGTGGGTATGTGAATCTGGTGTTCACCACCTGAGTACAGGTTTGTGCACTCTACTTAATTTACACTTGGGGAATGATTAATTGCCATATCTCTTTGGTGGAGTCATGTGTTTGGTCATGTAGCCACTGGAGATGTGCAGAGGCAGCGGTGCCTCCTGCAGACAGCCCAGAGAGAGAAGGTGTGCGCAGTCTTGTCCACGCCACAGGATGTGCGAGCACATGCTGTGGGGCTGAAGGACCGTGACCTACCTGGCAGATGTTAATGGGATGCTTAGCAGAACAGAGCTGATATTCTGGGCTGTTGAGCAGAGGTATCCAACAGTATTTAAGCCAGTGAGAGTGAAGACAGAGTATTCAAGATTTGATTCTTCAAAATACATACGGCGTGACTGGGCACAGCAGTGAGATGTACAGTTCTTTTATCTGCAAGCCTTGGAAGTTGTTTTGGATTGAGTTTGTTGTTTGAATTAAGTAACATTTGCTGTATGCTTCTGATTTTGCCAGAAGCAAGGTAAAAGTTCAAACTAAAGCCTTAACTTCGCAATACATAAAAGTCCCTTTTGTAGGGTACGTCTGTTTTGATCTCAGTTTGACTGTTTGTCTCTTCTGCGTCTTGCATCTGATTTATATTCCAACAGAGTAAAATGAACTTGATAACGGTCTTCTGGCTTGTCATCTTAAAACACATGCTCAGCCTGGAAGAGCCAATAAAAGTCTTGTTTATGAGAGTTTTCTAGTCTAGTGGTTGGGAATGGACTGACCTGTCAGCTGCACGCTGACCTGTATGCAGAGTGAATTTCGTACTGATTTCATACTAATGGTGTTCCAAACAAACAAAGACTACAGTTTTGGATCTGAACACTGTTCCAAGATTGATTAGAGTCAAAGAAAGTCCTTTCATGTCTTTACCAGGTGTTCACACAGAGTGTTTCCCATTGGGAGCATCCGCCGTAACTAGGGTGTCTAAAAGCCAGATGACCAGGTGTGAGCAAGTCACCTCACTGCCATCATAGTCAGTGGGAAGAAGTGGGTGCCTTCGTAGAGTTACTAATCTCAGTTTACAGTAGACATCTAAGAGAGACCAGGTGAGTTGTCTTCTAGAGTTATCCATTTCCCACCATGCACCTTAAAAAGATTTTGGTATAGCTGATTCAGACTTTGGTCTCCAAAGTCAAGTGATCTCATTATCAGTGTGGAAATTCAATGTTTCATGTACTTTTACAGCTGTTTTCCTTTAGCTGGGGTGATTCTGTCTCCCTGGGGCCGTAGCACACTTGTCATCTTCTCTGGATCAGATATTCTGTCACTCCCCATTGGAATTATATTAATATTGTAATTTTGGTTATTAATTGTTTCCCATAAGGGAAAAAACCTCCCCAAACTGAATCTGACATAGCTCAATTTGTTCATTGATTAGGACTATAGACGCCATAACCAACTAGTGACACGAGATGGTGTGGTGACCTTCATGGGGACCTTATCCTTTATATATTACCACAAAGTAAACCTTCAAATGATTTTACAGTCTCTTGCCAGTTTTTCCAGCAGAAACTGAGCACATCTGTGGCTGGAGTGCAGTGTGTTGCAAGCAAACATCCATCCGTGTGGGGCTGACACTTAGGATAAACCTGTGGTTGCTTGGAGTTCAACTACAGCTTTTGATGTAGGTTGCAACTTCAGTGAAGAGTAAATAGCCTTTACTTTTGCAGTAGGTCCCTTAAATATATATGACTAACTACTGCAGAGATGTTGTAAGCCAAGAGAACAGCGTATGTTTTGATGGCATCGTCCTCTTTCTGCTGTGAGCGTGGACTACTTGTTAGTGGATGTGATTCAGCACTCCCTCATTCTGACTCCACTTCCAGTGCTGGTTTGCTGTCTGGTTAGTGAGTCAGCAAACTCGCAGCTTCCCCATGCTCTCGTCTGGATTAATATTTACTGAGCCAGGGGACAGAGACTGCTGCCGGCAGCGTGCACAGGGAGGGTGGTAGGAAGCAATCTGGATGCGATTCAGAGGCCTCCAACTGCTGGGAGTCTTGGCCAGCGAGGAAGAATCTCTCCTGAGACATATCTTATTCAACGATTATCTTTTATGATAAAACGGGTGCAAGGGAACGGCTACTTCTGTCTCGAGAGCTTTGGTTAGTGTCTTAACAGTGTTTGCCTTAACTAGGAGTAGATGGGGAGGTTGTGAGCCTGCAGCCTGGGTTGTCATTTACACTGTATAGTTACACATTGTGTAATTTACACTACTATAATTCATACTGCATGTTTCCTTGACAAATAGGGACTCCCTGAGTGAAAATAATTGGATATGTAGATTGATTATGTGGAACATTAGATTGTGTTGGGTTTTGTTTACTCTGGACTGCTAAGCCAGCGTGCTGGGCGGTGGCTGATGGCCATCTGGGGCTCATGGTCAGGGAAATCATGAGCCAGATTTCCAGGTATCGCACAGCTTCCTGCCAGTAAGAAAACTTTAACATGTTGCAGACTGAAAGGGTGGAACTTGAGGCAAGCAACAATGTATGAAGATCTGTTTTAAAGGTAGCCAGAAACTAGTTTACTGTTGGATTTTGGGGGGAGAACCCCATGTTTTCCCACTCTGGTGCCTTGCATAAACATGAGGTGCGTAAGACGGCACAGGACTGGAGATTTCATGTTGACTTGCAGTCTGTGGTGCAACTATCATGCCATCCTGGTAAATTTGGACATCACATTCCATTTGTGTATGGATTTGTGTCTGACATACCTCAGGAGAGAGGGACTTGCTTCTCTTGCTTCCACTCTGTATTATTTTAGTCTTTTCTTCAGCACGCTTAGAGTGGAGATAGAGGGTACATACGAGGAATCAGGGGACCTATATGAATAGCATCTCATACAGAAATGCAATCAGCTATTCGTAGTAGGATCAGAAACAGATGGCCAAAGCTCTTGCTTGTGTAGCCAGAGAAGCTGATGCTTTTCAAGCTGCAATCTTTGATGGCAGTTATAGGTACCAATCACACATATTTTTAAAACGGTTTTGTATCTTCTTTGTTTCTCTGTGGCTGTTGTGTGAAGCAGAGATTGCTGCAGTAGATACTTGAAAGAGTGCTTTGTGGATTTGAATATGGCTTCTGAGTTACAGTGTTAAAACAATGGCTGGTTTTCCTTTGAAAAACAATGCAGCAACTTTTAGATGCAGTCACGTTCTGTCGTTAATGTTGAAATTGTCTGAAAGAATTGTCTCAAATTGCTTGACATTGTCTCATGCATTTCATCTTCACCGTTGTTAAGGTTCGTTAATGATTCCATTATAAGCTCCTATTTGCAGAAATGGTTTTCTAAAAACAATCTCTGTGTTATATTATTATGTTGTTTATGTTACATAAATGCTCAAGGACTAGACATGTATTAATAGATAGCCTTGTGATTGTGGAGCCGGCAATTACTTGACTGGTGATTACTCTATCACAAAGTCTGCTGACTCTCAGCACTTTGGAGGGGAGAATAAAATTCCTTCTGCAAATTGGGAAGATAATTTTCTTTGGAATAGTGGTTGTTACACAATGCTGGAAATCCTCTGCATGCAGATAAGCAGTAAAAGCCAGTTAGCTTTATGCAATGCAGTGTGATGCTTTGGAAAAGGCTGTTGTGTTGGAGAGCCTTATCAGTCGCAGGGGATAGAATGAAGATCCTAAAGGAAAGCTCCAAGCCTTCCAGGAGAAGACATGCTGGGTGGAAAACCAGGCACCTGTAACCATTTCTCCGTCCTGTACTTCTTCCGTAATGTGTCCCAGGTACTTGACACTGGGGCAGGATGGCGTTGGGAGAGGGGGTGATGAGGTACTTTCTCCTTCCATAGGGTTAACCACTGTCTCTTCCTTAATGTGTCACTGCACCCTAATAATAAAGCATGCAGGCTATTCTGTCTCCCAAAGAGGAATAAGAGAGCAGCATTAAAGGGATGTGCAGGGCAAGATCATGCATTTATGATAATGTCCTATGCTACTGGCTTGGTTGCCCCAAAGACCCAGGAATCACTTCCTACCCCTCTGGATACAGTGGAGTCACAGGCTGCCTCACCCATTAGGATGCTACAGGTCAGTTCTCCGCATGTGCCAGGCTCTTCTGTGGCTGCATCCAAAGGATAATCCAACTGGAACTCTGCTTCCTCCCCTCTGCTTCTCCATATGTAGTGGCTCCTTATGGATGAGTGAAGGGAACAGTCCTTGCAACACATACCCCAAGCACGGTATCCTTATGGATGAGTGAAGGGAACAGTCCTTACAACATATACCCCAAGCACGGTACCTGTTACTGTGTAAAACACGAGATCCCAGCAGGCTGCTTTAGGAAGCCTAGCACATGACATTCCAGATTGGTGATTCTTGATCCTTTTCAAATCACTTTATGGCTTTCCCTTTTGCTGATAACTTCTCCCTGTCTGGTGATATAGTAGGGGATGTGGAGGACTAAGCTCCAGGCTAGGAATCCCCACTCTCAGTTGCTATCAAGGGCACAAAGACTGTAGATGAGAGGTCTATACCTGTGGCCCTTAGAAATTCAACAGCTTTGCTAACGGATTCTGGTAGAGCTAAGCTGCCTTTCTATCCTTTTCCTTTTTATTTCCCATAGTTCCTATAGCAAATACCTTGAATATCAATAGTGAAGTTTTCTACTTACAAATTCTTGGATAAGACTTGATAGTAGTTCTCTTGGCGGAGAGCTCTGAAGCCAAGGATCTTAAGATGTGTTTGTAACCATCTCCCGGCAAAGAAAGCTCCCAGCATAGTGCCGGGTTACACAAGTGGATGGAGTTTTCTAAGAGTTGCAGAAATTGTACAGACTGTCACTGGTTTGCTTAGTGAAACTTTCTCATTGCTCCAAGTGAACAACTTCCAATAACAGAAGGCCCTAGAAGGTAGGGGAGTCCAAGAGAGCTGGTTAATATTCAAGCATCACTTCCTCTAAGCTCAAGATCAGTGCATCCATATGAGTAAGAAATCAAGGAAAGGGAGCAGGAGACCTGCATAGATGAGCAAGGAGCTTCTGGCAAAACTCAAATGGAAGAAGGAAGTTTATGGAATGTGGAAAAAGGGGGAGGTCACTTGGGAGGAATATAGGAACGTTGTCAGAGTATGCAAGGATGCGATGGGGAAGGCTAAAGTCCGCTTGGAATTAAATCTTGCAAGGACTGTCAAGGACAATGAGAAGGACTTCTTCAAGTACATCAGTAGCAAAAGGAAGACTAGGGAAAATGTGGGCCCGCTATTGAGCGAGGTGGGTGTCTTGGTGATGGAGGATACAGCGAAGGCGGAGTTACTGACTGCATTCTTTGCTTCACTTTTTTCAGCTAAGGCAGGCCCTCGGGAAGCCAGAGCCTAGATGTAAGAGAGGAAGCCTGGAGAAAGGAAAACTTTCCCTTGGTCAAGGAGGATCGAGTTAGAGATCGTTTAGGCAAACTGCACACCCACAAATCCATGGGCCCCGATGAGATGCACCCATGAGTGCTGAGGGAGCTGGCAGATGTTACTGCTGAGCCACTCTCCATCATCTTTGAAAGGTCACGGAGAACAGGAGAGGTGCCTGAGGACTGGAGGAAAGCCAATATCACTCTAGTCTTCAGAAAGGGCAAGAGGGAGGATCCAGGAAACTACAGACCAGTCAGCCTCACCTCCATGCCTGGAAAAGTGATGGAGCAGCTTATTCTGGATGTCATCTCTAAGCAGGTGGAGGAAAAGAAGGTTATCAGGAGTAGTCAACAT
>NW_009599707.1:10973-12194 GCF_000690535.1 Cariama cristata | reverse complement strand
CTGGCCTTGTGTCTGGTGTGAATAAATAAATAAATACCGCCGGCCCAAGGGCTGCTCCCCCCCCGCTGTGGGGCAGGAGCCCTCTCCTTTCCCTGCCTTCCGTCTGAGTCCCGGCGGCAGAGCGGTCCCTGTGCCCTGGTTCATAGTGGTGATCATTATGGAAGCCAAGCAGGCCTGAATTTCCAGGAGTTGTTCATCATCCACGTGTTGGTCTGACTTGTGTTTTCCGTCTTCCCTCTAGGAAGAAGCTGGGCCTCTGCTTAAGTCTTCTGCCCAATACTGAAAAATAATTGAAATGGCAGCTGTAAAAACGGCTATATCTTCTCTCCTTTTTGTGGCCCCCGTTAGACTGTTTCTGAAATAATTTGCCATGCAGTTTGAGATTTAGACTTTGTTAAAATGCCTGAAATAAAAGTCACTCCTTTGGGTAAGTCCAATCGAGAATCATCCTGAAATAGAAACACTGAAAAACTTTGGAATTTAGAATTTGAAGTGATATGTGTTAGACTGCTGGAGACATACGAGCCTTTCCATGCCACAAAGAACAGTCACGGTGGTATGCTGCAATATGTGTTACAGTTGCACAGCATCCTAACTTGATTCTTGTCAGTATGTCGTCGTCCTTTTGTCTTTCGAGCAAGAAAGACTCAAACAGTTTGATAACTTTGCTTTGATTACAGGATTTGTTAATACATACTGGTAAAGGCGTTGTAGTATCATACACTACAGATAGAGTATTAGTGCACTTAACAGTGCTAAAGATCCACAGGAAGCAAATCCTTCTCTTGTTTTTTTTTGATGTATTTTTTCTTTTTTTATGGATTGCACAGAAGCTGTTCAGACACAGTTGTGTACTGAGAGGGCAGAGGATGTGCGGAGCAGGAGATCTGCTTTATCCTGATGGATAGTTTTCTGGCTTAACTAGAGCTTAATAAAGGTCTGTGTTTTCACTGAGAGGCAGAATACTTTGGGAGGTGCAGAGCTCTGCGAGCTCTCAGTTCCGTGCTGATCCTTTCCAGATAAGAGATTCTTTTGCTCTTAGTTGAAACTGTGTAGCTGCGATTGCACAGCAGCAGGCAGAGAACAAATGTGCCCTGCATCTGAACTGGTTATGGGTTTGGACGCAGTGCTGTATTTACTGCAGTTTTGCAGCTGCAGCTGGAAGGCCCTCTCAGGGAGTGGGGTAAGTTAGTTCGCATTTGCTTACCCCCTAACAGATAT
>NW_009599707.1:0-10942 GCF_000690535.1 Cariama cristata | reverse complement strand
AAGAGCGGGCGTAGTCTTTTCCTGCATCAGAAAAGGGCTAGGAAGTTTGTACGGGCCTTTGCGTGCCTCTCTTTTGAAATGATTGTAAATATTCCCAGACATGTCTTGTCTTTTTTTTGCTTGGGTCCAGGAGCTGGCCAGGATGTGGGGCGCAGCTGTATCCTTGTCTCTATTGCCGGGAAAAATGTAATGCTTGACTGTGGGATGCACATGGGCTACAACGATGATGTGAGTATGGTGGAGAAGCCGGAATGTTGTGTGAGATTCTTTCAAGGTACATCTACCTGGCCTTTCCCAGCAAGGCTCCTAGTTCATTGTTCTGCTCCGTTCCCTTTTATTTGAACGTTGCCTGACTCATCTTACATGATATAGAGGTACTGGTAACTAGGTGGGCGTTATTGGGCACATGTATCAGCCAGTGCTGGAGCTGGATTATGGCAGAGCATGAACTACTATTGCTCCTTCAAAATCTTGCCTTCCTGTGCAAGAGGTATGTCCCCTCAAGTATTCCTGGTCTGTGTAGTGCCACCATCCAGCTGTCCTTTCCCTGGGTTGTGGACTCCAAAAAAATTAAGCAAGCTGTGAATACTCTATTCCAGGTGGTTTTGGTCTTTCTGTATTTCATATGGGCAGGTATCTTTTGTGCTTTAAAGCGTTAATCCTGTCATTAAATAGACTGCTCTTGACGTGATGCTTGGTTTTGGGCAGTTAATTACTTGTGGGTTCTGCACCACACATCTCTGATGCTTTAGAGAGCGAGCTAGGAAATACTACTGATGTTATAGCAGTAGGAAAGAAAGAATGGCAAAAATATTCTGTAAAATAGAAAGAGTTAAAGCATGACACAGTAAATGTGCCCTTACAGAAAAGGTTTTGAGGCTTTCTGCTTTAATGCCTGTGGGTAAGCTGAAATGCATCGGTCACCTGGTTTACTTAAAAGATAAACTTGGCTGTAATTTATTTATTTGCAAGGTCAGTTTCCCTCTCTGTCCTCTGGCAGCCCTCCTGTTCTTTTCTCTTTGACTCTTCTTGCACATAAATGCTGATGGCATTGGCCGCAGCTCTTACCGTGTTGCTGACCCTAGTGCGGTCTGCTGCCTTATTGCGGTTTTGCTTTCAGATGGATTATAGCACGTTTACAGTGTTTCACGTCGCTCATGCCATTGTTTTCTTGGATTAGTAATGTAGTATTAACTGGCTTTGTTTCGTAATGGATAGCCTCTTTTTTCATGTCTTTGCAGAGACGGTTTCCTGACTTCTCTTACATCACTCAGAATGGAAGGCTGACTGACTTTCTAGACTGCGTGATCATCAGGTGAGAAAGCTTCCTTCCTTGTCAGAGCACAAATGGGAAACAGGAAAGCTTTGTATACTGTCCCTAGCAACCCAAACATGTTGTAAGTTCATCATTCATGTTTTTGGTTAGTTCCTCTATGTCATGCAGTCCTTTAAAAATCTGAAGCAAGATCTGAGAATAAAGGTAGCTAAATTCCTGTGCAGCATCTCCTTTATCCTTTGTGTCTTTTTGCAGCCACTTTCATTTGGACCATTGTGGAGCTTTACCATATTTCAGTGAAATGGTCGGTTATGATGGGCCCATTTACATGACACATCCTACCAAGGCTATCTGTCCCATCCTCCTGGAGGACTACAGGAAAATAACTGTAGACAAGAAAGGGGAAACGAACTTCTTCACTTCCCAAATGATTAAAGACTGTATGAAGAAAGTGGTTGCTGTGCATCTTCACCAGACAGTTCAGGTAAATGATCACTTCTGCATACTCTTGCATCATACCAACTGCGTTGTTGTAGAAGGCAGAACAATTTTATTTTTTTAAATGTTTGCACTGATGCAGTGTTTGCCTGTTCGTGCAGGTGGATGAGGAGCTGGAGATCAAGGCGTACTACGCAGGCCATGTGCTGGGAGCAGCCATGTTCCAGATTAAGGTTGGATGCGAGTCAGTTGTGTACACTGTAAGTATGCACAACAATATTTGTAGGTACCTACATCACCTTTTAATGACCTGTCCTGTTACCTTGAGGATATTAATGGATTTCTCTTCTTCCATTAGGGTGATTATAACATGACACCAGACAGACATTTAGGGTAAGTAGGAAGCTGAGTTCCTATGAGTTGCGTGTATTTCTGACAGGAGGATTTTAGCACAGCTTCTGTTAATACTAGGGGCTTATCAGCATTGATTCTTTGTTAGGAGACGGGAACGTTTCATGATTTCTTTGCTGGAAAGATAAATGCAATTTTGAATTGTGAGAATGAACAAATTCACATTGATTTTTCCAGATGGACTTTAATGTAATCTTATTCTGTATACTCGTATTAGTCTATTTTTAAGGCTGTGTAATAATTGGACTTAAATGTTTGAAATGTTTATTGTCATAGTATCTTCTAAATGTATTTACTTTCTAAGAGAATGCCAATCACAAACTTTAACGTTCATTTTATTTTTACTGGCATAGGTGAGAGATTTATAATATTCTTGCTATTTAGAATAATATTCTAATGCATTTAAAACAAATACTAGACTGGAGAAGAATTGCTTTTCAAAATCTGTAGTCTCTGTTCTGAGCTGGATTAATTTAAAGAAGGCATGGCCTGCAAAGAGAGGGGTCCTGATGCTGCTGCAGAACTCCAAGGTGACTTTGGGCAAGGCCATGCGCATCTGTGTACCTGTTTTCCTATCTGCAAATGGAGGCAGTGACGTTCTCCAGCCATCTTTGAGACCTGCAGATCAGAAATGCCAGGTACCATTCTTAATTTGATTTATTGTTTTTTTGGTTTTTTTTAAATTCCTTTTGGTTTAGTGCTGCCTGGATTGATAAGTGTCGCCCAGATTTATTAATCAGTGAATCCACCTATGCCACAACTATCAGAGATTCCAAACGCTGCAGAGAAAGAGACTTCTTGAAGAAAGTTCATGAGACTGTAGAAAGAGGAGGGAAGGTATGGTGTTTTGATAATCAAGTGATGTGGTTTTTCCTCTGTGAAGCTCTTGTTGACTCTGTAGTGCCGTGTAACTGCTCATTAACTCAGGCACCTATGTATGACCACTGCATGAAACTGAAAGTGGTGTTACATTCCTCCATCTGGACTTTAAAAGAGAGAATATTAACACTTGAACTATGCCAAGAATAAAACCAAACTATGAGTTAATGAGACAGTAAGGGAAATGCTATGCTTATACTCTGCAAAGACGGAGGATAAAGGCAAAATTAACTTGATTTGCATCTTGTACACTGAAGCATTCTCTGAGTCCTGTAAATTAAGAAACTGAGAGTGAGTGTTCAATTACTGCTTTTAACCTTGATCAGAAATGATTCCCAGTGTAGCCAGGCCTGTCTGTCAGTGTCCTACTTCGTGCTGTTCAGCACTGTGCTGCCTGTTACCAGAAAACCCGTCCAAGTGCACAGAAGACATGTGCTTACCTTACGGTAAATGATGCTTCAGGACCTTGTTTGTGACTTTCACTTGCCTGGCTGTTTTGCTTGAGTAAGCCTGTTCCAGTCCAGTGTGATTTGATGTGAACAACTTTAGCTAGCCACAAAGCAAGTGGAACATACCATGATAGTATCGTAATATGACCGTTAGTTGTATCAGTTCATTACTGTTTTAGAAGTTCAGTCAGTCTTTTCTGTTTCTTGGAGCTTAGTCCCTATCTTTGCTAATATAAAACTTTTTTTGGAGATTCTTTTTTTCATTACCACCACGTTTAGAGCATGCCTGGGAAAAGATATTAAAAGAGACATTTTAACCCCTCAGAAAATGGAACTAGAAGTGGAAATTTGGAACACAGAAAAGCTTTACTGATTTCACTGTAGCTAAAGATCTGGTTCTAGGTTCGTAGGACTTAGTTCATTTAACTTGATTAAATGGAAAGTTGGTCTGGCTGTTGACTGTACGTGTAGAACTTGAACTGCATTTTGGTTAAAAGTTATAGTGGTTTGTCACCCTTGACCTCAAGCGCTGTATTTTATTTACTGTTCTTGTCTTAGTAGGGGCAAAATGTAGGCTTGCTTGTGGAAAAGAAGGCTGAGTCTCTTGGTAATGGATGTGGTTTGCTATAAACAGTTCCATTAAGCAGTAGATTTGGCTTTCCCACTGAATCTGGAGTACAAATAAGTAGCGGTAAGCTCTTTGCTGCACCTAACTGAAGAAAACATTGGAAATCAAACCAGCTGTATGATCTTTCCTCCAATGTTGCCTTAATTTGGAAGGGGAGGAAGGTCATAATTACCCCAGTGCAGACAAAGCGATCAAGGACAGAAACGCTCATCTTGGTGTCCGTTTCGATAAGTAACGCCAGATTGTTGCTCTCAACAACTTGTTTTCATATTATCCAGGAGAGAGCAGAACTCAATATATTCACAAGCACCGTGCCCTGCCAGAGGCTTTCCTCAGTACGTACAAACTGAGGTCTCAGCCAGGCGGATAGGTGCTTGTCAAATATCAGCGTCTTTCATTTCACAACCGCAGATGAACACGTTCCTGTGGAAAGAAAGGTCAGCAAAGAATATCAGAAAGCGAGAGGGAACTGAGAGCCTTGCTCAGAAATGATAACACTACAGTGCCCTTTATGTGCTGTTTGGGTTGGACGGACTGTAAATCATACCTCAATTGCAGGTTCTTATCCCAGTTTTTGCCCTTGGACGCGCCCAAGAACTTTGCATTTTGTTGGAAACTTTCTGGTGAGTGCAGTCTGTTCTGTGCGTGTACCACCTCCTTTTTGTCCTCCTCATGTTGTGGTCCTGCCAGGTTTCTATGATTCTTTCATCTCTGTTTAGTATAAGTACTCTCATTAGTATTCGTCTGCATGTCAGCCCATGCTGGCAGTGGTGGAATTACTTCTTTCCATGTGTTTCCCAGTGTTCCTGATTCTTAAGCAGTAAAGTAACCATTTGCTTCTGCGCAGTCATTCTCCACTGCTCCCCCTAACACTTAGGATCAAGTGTCCTTTAAAAAATTTGATTGCATCTTTGCCACATTGTAAAACTGTTTTTGTGGGAGTGGGAGGAGGGATGAACAAGTATTAAATGTACATGTAAGTGTTGTGTGGAAGTATTTTTGATAATACCAAATAATAGTGCTTTTAATTATTTCCCATAGCAGAATGATTAATATTTGTAATGGAAGGAAGTCGTCTGTAGTGGGTGAGAAGGAGAATTAGACTAAAGCCTGCTTTGTAGTAAGTTAATACCTAGTGATGTAGCATCGTCGTAATACTGACTTAGAGCTCATTGAGAGTAGGGTATGCACAAAAAACCTTCGGAGACTGCGTAGGTTTCTGGACTTCCAGCATGGATAGCCAGGATCCTAACTTGGCCCTCACAGGTATCTGGAATGCTTCTTTCTACAGGGAAAGAATGAACTTGAAGGCTCCAATTTATTTTTCCACGGGACTGACGGAGAAGGCTAATCATTATTACAAGCTCTTCATCACCTGGACTAATCAGAAAATTCGGAAGACATTTGTGCAGAGGAACATGTTTGAATTCAAACACATCAAAGCATTTGATCGGGCCTTTGCAGATAATCCAGGGCCTATGGTAGGTGAGCTTTGACAAGGTCATAGAGCAAGATGTGTAGCTATTTTTATATTTATGTGTAGATATTTTTATACCATTCTGTTCCTGGCTAAAGCAAACAGGCAGTCTGCAAAAGCTCCGCATCCTCTGCCCCATTAATATCAGCATCCCATCTAAAACCCTTTTGTGGCCAGGCCATCTGAATGCTTTTATCTGTCTAACTATTAAAGCTCTTTCTGTCTTTATTTCAGTAAAGGCGAAATGGCTGGAGAAAATTAAAAAATTGATTGCATGTTCATATAATCTGTACCTCTGAACCTGATTCAAACCATAATTTTTACAGTATATTCTTTTGACATAAGTCAAGACACAGATCCTCTACAGTACAACCTCATTGCTGGTTTTGTTTCTGACTGCTTTATTAGGCAGTAGCTGAAAGAGGAATCTGTCGAGCATGATAGTACCAGTATAGAACTGTTCAAAGTTTTTGTCAGATGCTGTGGATGCTCACAAAAATTTCCTAAAACAGTAGTTCAACAGACAAGGTGGGAAAAATAAAATAGCAAAAATCCTCATTAAAGCTTTGATGTAGTAAGTGTGTGAGCTGTAATGTGTATTGGTGGGGACTTGCCACAGTTTTAGGGTATTTATATATTGTAAGGAATGGGGAAAAAAAACCAGTTTCTGTGGTAGTTCTCATCGCATCTCTGAATTCTAGGTTGTGTTTGCAACCCCTGGCATGCTTCATGCAGGACAGTCCCTTCAAATCTTCAGGAAGTGGGCAGGGAATGAAAAGAATATGGTAAGAAATTCTTTTTCCTTGAGTGATGTTTTGTTTTAACGTTACGGTGGTACTGATACAGTCGTAAGAGCGAAGGGTGCAGGAAAGCTTTTCCTGAGCATCTGGGGTTAAATGACACGAGTCCTCTAGTGAACCAGCCCAGGGCAGAGCTCTTTCAAGCTCTGAATATTCTTTGTTCTGTGTGACAGGGCAAGCAGAGGAGGTACGTGTCTCAAGAAGTTGTGGGAGATTTTATTTTCAGAAGTGCTTGCATTAATTTGAAGCTGCTTCAAAGACATTTGTAACTAGCATTAATTCTTATTTAGTGGTCTGTACACTTCAGCAGTTTGCTTTCTAATTTCATTTTTGTGTGTGTTCTGGAGTTGGGTGTTCACAAACTGCAGAACAAAGCAAGCAGCTTTCCAGTGAAGGGTGGTTGTACGTACGATAGGAAGAACACAAATTACATCAGCATGGTGCATTTGTGGCTATTTTTGTGTTAACAACAGCTATGCTACGCACAGTCCATGTGCAGCGTTTGCAGATTTTTTTTTCTGGTTTCCTTCTCAGGTCATCATGCCTGGCTACTGTGTGCAGGGAACTGTGGGCCACAAGATTCTGAGTGGACAGCGCAAGCTGGAAATGGAGGGAAGACAAATAGTAAGTTTTATTTTCAAGGAGGATCAGTTGGGGCAAAGTTCTTCAGCGTTAGGTGGTGGTTAGACACCGTGTACTTGTAGTGGGAATATGCTGCATGCAACATTGAAAATACCCAACTAATGTTTTCTTTGGAGTTGGACTAGGTTTTTTTTCTCCTTTGCACTGGCAACAGCCTGTCTTTTTCTGCCATAAGACTTTGTCAGGGGCATATTTATAATATTTAATAACTAGGCCCCATTAGTCAGGTAAAAATGATACATTTTAGGCAGATGGGGATATTAAAAAAAATTATAGTGACTGTCCTTAAGTATTGATCAGGCAAATGTGCAACAAGTATTGTGCTCTGAAATTGGGCAGTTTGATCCTGAAAGTTATTGAAAGCTTTTCTGTACAGCATTGTATTCAGTCTCTGCTGATAAGCAGCTCTCTCTCCAACTCGTTTTCTAATTCGGGTGTTCTTCTTCCTTCTTTGAACTAAACACAGAGGTGTCTGGGTCTGTTTGTGTATGGTATAAAAGCTGTAGTGAGTCAAAACAATTCCTGATTCACAAAGCCTCTGCTTTCTGCTCCCCCACAGCTGGAAGTAAAGATGCAGGTGGAGTACATGTCCTTCAGTGCCCATGCAGATGCCAAGGGAATAATGCAGCTGATCCGCCAGGCTGAGCCACGAAATGTTCTCCTGGTCCACGGTGAAGCGAAGAAAATGGAGTTTCTGAAGCAAAAAATAGAACAGGAATTTCGTACGTATAGTGTTGGTAATGAAGAGGGAATGGCGGTAGAAGGCAGGCATTAAAAGTTCACATACTTAATCCACTGGACCTCAGCATAAGCTGAGGCATGATGTAAGTTACAGGCCCAGTCACCCCTGAGAAGCTAGTATCTGTAACATCTCTTACTTAACATGTTAAGCCCATTTAATTTTAATGCTTGTTTGGACTTGAAGTAAAAGTTGTTTTGTTTGTATTGTTACAGTTCAGTGCTTACTGAATTTATATATCTTTAGACTGCTAGAAGAGGCCAAGGCAGGCAGGGTACATCTAAAATTGTTAGTAACTTCAGTTAAGGGGACTGATCTCCAGTAAAAAATAATTAATTCCTTGGAAACAGCCTGACTCTTAAATGACAAGTGGAGAAAGCACAGAATTCACAGTGGATGGTTACTTACTGTCTGCAGATCTTTGTTATCAGCATCAGAGTGCAGGCAGTTTTGTTGCGGTCTATGCTTTTACCCCTTGCAAGGAGTTAAGGATCGCCAGGCTAGTGGGTATCGCCCCAGTGGGGCTTCGGTGGTTCTGGTAAGGGTGTTAGCCCTAAGGCTTGAGCCGCAGTTCTACTTTTCAGCCTCTTTCAAATCCCTGCTATTAAGTTTTAGCAGATTGCTATTAAACTTCACTTCCTTTGGCTCCTGCCAAAATCCCAGCACCGTCTACTCGAGGGATGCTTGCACGCTGCTTGTGGGTGAAAGGAGAGTCTGGGTTTGGAAGCGCTGCCGCAGCAGTCCTCCTGACATCGGCTGTTTGCTTTGCAGACGTCAGCTGTTACATGCCAGCAAATGGAGAGACCACCACAATATTCACCAATCCCAGCATTCCAGTGGACATATCCCTGGGACTCCTGAAGAGAGAAACAGCAATAGGTGATGCCCTTTCAACCAAGAATTTCATGTTTTGGGCCCTCTCGCTGTGCTTCCTGTAAAAGAACAGGTTTTATCAGCATTTAGTGGTCGAGAGGGCTTCCTGTGGAATGAAGCAGCTACTCTGCTGTAAATGTATATTCAATAATGTTTAATAACAAATACACCCCCCCTTGTTACTCAGTGCCTATTCACTATGAAAACCCAATCCATGTATGCTTTTACTAGCTAGGTCTGTGAAAATCGGAATTACTTTTATAAACCTAATTTAAGAAAAACCTCTCAAATCAGGAAGTGATATGGGAAGAGAGGCAGTTGTTCTCTATTACTAAGCATGGTTTAAGCACCGTGCACTCTAACGGACAGGAGAACAAAGATGTGACATCTTAGTCTCTGAACCTCACCAGGGACTCAGAAATCCAATCTGTTAAGTCCTATAGCAGTCATCTTGTGTGAAAAGTAAGCACGTCATCGTTAACCATGTCCTCTTTCTCTTCCATTGGCCTTGGTTTAGGTCTCTTACCAGATGTCAAGAAGCCAAAGCTAATGCACGGCACGTTAATTATGAAGGATAACGTAAGTAAAAAAGATCTTCTGTTTGTTTTGTGTCTTCTGTATGAGTGTGGTGTCGTCCCCCCAGAACTCGCGTATGAGCGACAAGGAACTAAAAGATAAGCAGTCCTAGTTTCTTGGAAGGAGCCCAGTAACACCATACCTGGAAAGATTAATCTGCAAGGCAGACTCTCCAGCTTGTCAGTTGTCTTGACTGAGTGTCTTCACTAGTCCCACAACTTCAGTATTAGTATCTTGCTACTCACAAGCAGGGTGTTGTGATGGTAGAATTTTTACTGGTCAGGCTCGAGAATGCTCACAGATGAAGTCACAGGAAATGGATACATTTGAAGAGCTGCTTCTGTTCAAAGTCTGGTTTTTGCCCTGGCCCCCTGCAACCTTACTGGGTGCAGCTACAAACATTCTGAGGAGACTCTGATTTTTCAGCCTGTGAAGGTGTTTCTGATTCACCGTGCCTGTAAAAATCCAAAGAGTCAAGAAGCACCCTGTTGTCGGTAGACCTCAGTTTGTTCGACAAGAATGGAAAGGTGCCAAGGGAGGAGTTCTTACTCTGTAACCGCTTGTTTATTTTTAAACAAATCATTCCCCCAATAAAGAGGTTAAACCAACTTCCATTAGGAGAGCAACTTTAATTTTGGGAAATAAAGAATTGGTGTGATTATTTAGGTGGACGTTTTGCCGCCATCTTACCTCTACCTTTGCTGTCCATCATATGCTCGTGCTCGGCTGTTACTGCTTGCAGTCATAACTGAAACGTGCAGAGATGTTTCAGGGATTGAAAAGGAGTGATCTCACCTGCTGGAGTTTTGCAGTGATGAACACATACCTGTGGGCAGCTGACCACAGGGCAGGAATAACACTTCAGAAAGCGCAAAGAAATAGCTTATAATGGATTGGTATTTTTTTCTCCGCAGAGCTTCCGTCTGGTTTCTCCCGAGCAGGCTTTGAAGGAGCTGGGCCTTGCAGAACATCAGTTGCGTTTCACCTGCCGTGTTCACATTCAGGATCCGCGGAAAGAACATGAGACAGTGCTTCGTGTATATAACCATCTCAAAGGGTAAGTCTGTCCTTAGCTGCATTTGGGTTTTTTCCCCCTGGGGCTGGCCTTGAGCTTATCATTAATATAGGCAGGACAAGGGGCCCCTCCCTTCTGGCCTTCCAGACCAACCCGAGAGTTATTACAAGAAAATTCTCTGCAGCCCCCAAGAAAAAAACTGCTTTAGGTTTTAGTCTCCGTAGGTCACATAACCAGTGGTTACACCGCAGGAGCAGAGGCTGGTAACCAGCCTACAAGCTCACGGTCTTTGCCAAGCTGGAGCAGTCTCCTGAACTCTGCGTTCCTGTTGGTTTGCTGCTGTCACTACTGCTTCCAGCTGCAGCTGGTTGGTTGGGGTGAGACCGTCCAGCCCTAGGGTCAAGGCACCTCTTAAAGCTGTTCAAAAGCTAGCAGCAGATGAACCTTACAAGTTTTCTTCCTACAGGCAGCTGGTCGATTCGGTGAGTAGTCCTTTGCTCAGATGAACAGGGTTCAGACTGGAGCTGTAGCTATCGTGAAAGCCGAAATAAATTCTGTAGGAAACCCTACATGATTAATATAAGCACCAAAATAAACAAGCTATGAATCAGCCCCATTCTCCCTTCCTTGGGCAGTGGGTGCTGGTTCAGACACGGCTAAAAATAGCAACAATGTGCTTGTGTTTGGGATGCAAAGATAGAGAGGGGACACCCACCCTTCAGCTTGTATGCGTGTCCCA
>NW_009599706.1:23594-23869 GCF_000690535.1 Cariama cristata | reverse complement strand
CATCTCCGGCCGCCGCCGCGCGAAGAGGGCGCCAGAGACAATCACAGGTCCCGGCTCCGTAGAGGTAGGAAATCTTCCGAGAGCAAGAGGGAGTTCTTCCAGAGCAGTGAAACGAAACCAAAAAAAAAGAAAAAAAAAAAAAACAAGAAAAAAAAAAACAAAGCGAAGATTTTTGATAAAAGACAACTTTGCTGTCGTTTTTAGTTTGCCCATTAGGAAGCAGTAGTAGTTTATGCGTTGCATCTGCATTTCAGACTAAGTGATTATTGTACCTA
>NW_009599706.1:17987-23535 GCF_000690535.1 Cariama cristata | reverse complement strand
TGTATTTTTGTGTGTAGCGACGACAAGTGTAATGCGCTAGGCATTATTCTGGTTTGGTTATGAGTATCTCCTGTACCGCGTTAAGATTTCCTTCAGTTACTTTTTTTAAGCTTTGCGACTGTTCTCACTTTATGCCGTGCAATATTCTGCTGTGTTTGCTAAAAAAAAAAAAAAAAAAAAAAAAAAAAGAAAAAGAAAAAAAAAGAAAAAAGCAAGTGATGATGTCATCATGCTTTTCAGTGTTACAATGTTTCAGCGTTACAATGTTTCAGCGTTTATGTAGTCACAAAAATGTAGTAAATAAAAGGTTGGATTTTCCAGCACTTTAAATTTAGATATTTCTTGCCTTTTTTTGTTTCTCCACGTGCAGCCACAGGGCACCCAGCAGGGCCGAGGGGAGCGGGTGAGGCCCACGGGGCGGCCCCCGCTCCCCCGTGGGAGTTTGGCCATGTCACGGGAGGGGCGCCCACAGAGGGGGACACCACATGGCACCTCTGGCTCCACGGCACTGTGTCTTCTTCTCTCCATCCGTGCTGTGGTCTGCGACCCCCGACACCGGCCCACAGCCCCCCGGGCTTCCCATTCCCGTCCCAGCTCCCACGGCGGTGCCCAGCCAGGTGGGCTCCAGGGGAAGCGAGTGCTGAGGGTCTGAAAGGCAAGCGAGGTTCATACCAGATGCATTTCTCTAATTGAGGGGAAAAAACATTAAGAAAATAAGTGAGGCAAATAATCTTGGTTTCCTTTATATCATCTAAGGGTATAGACGTCACCAAACTAATTCACGGAGGTGTTTCCTTTTGTGTGATGGAGTCCATCTCAGGCCCGCAGGATCAATATTTAATTGTTTAAAGGGATATTGTATTCCTTTTCTGTCAGGGTTGTTAATTCCTCCACACTGTAATCCCACGGGGTCTTTTCCCGGGGATCTGATCAGAGAGATTACCCATCACTCGGGAGTGGTGGGAGGAGAGTCCCCAGCCGTAAAAGATGCAGCAATGCATTGAACCATTTTCTCTCTATCTCCTAATGAAGTGATAAAGCGCGTGCCACAAAATTTAACAGGGTTTTGTGGCAAATCGGGTTGCGCTGCTGAGACAAGGATTAAACCTTCATCTTTGTTCCATAAATCATGGCATCAGCTACATTTATTCTAATGGATGGTCTGGACTCTACTGACAATATTTTATCTCTGGAAGCGCCTGCAGCCTGCGCCCTGTTGTGCAATTTCATTTTACTGCTAAGCAGAGAGAGGCACTAGGAGCAGCCGTTCAGAGGGCTCCCCTTGGGCTTGGTATCCCAAGACCATGCCAGAAACCAAAGGCAACCCATGTCCAGGGCAAGTGCAAAGGCAAAGGGGAGATGCAAAGCCAGAAATGTCCTCCGTCCCCAGAAGGAAAGCCTGTGGGATTTGCTTTCCATAGCATTGTACCAGGCTGGCCTGGGATAACTCGGCACTGGGTCAGGACAGTAGTAGCTCCACAGAACAGTGCTGGCCAGGGCCATGGTGCAATATGAGGGCTCCAGCATACCCTGCCATGTGCAGCACCCTCACCCAGGAGAGGAAAACATCTCCAAGGACACAGCAAAATGCTCTTTCCAGAAAAAATAATCTGGAGATGCCACACGGGTTGAATCCCATCAGGCAGCTGCGGGGACCGCCTCTGAGGTTCTCATCCCACAGACCATGGGAGGATGGCGCACAGCAGGAGGGCGAAGCGTGGCACAGCTGCAGCAGGTCCGCTCGCTGTGACCTCTCTCTACACCTCCCGTCCCATATTTCCCTCTCATGTGAGTCATTTTGGTCATTGATCTCCCTGACCCCAGGCACCGGAGGGTGGCCCAGGAGATGTCCCCATCACACACAGTGGCTCGCCGCCCCATGTCCTTGGGCATCCCAAGGGCCCGCACTGCAGGGATGGGCGAGCTGCCAGCAGCAGGTAGGGATGGCTGGGGTACCTAGGAGCTTGCATATCCTCCCAGTTACTTCATTACATTAGAGCTTCATATTTATACTGGAGTTATATTTAACTTTGCTGTGCACACCCTTTATCTCAGCGTGCTCCGGGGAGCTGGCTGGGCTTACCACAGGTGCCCAAAACACCAACACCAAATTGGCATTCACAAACTTTGTTTTCTGAGCACTAGCAGAAACTGAGAAAGCAGAGCAGTGCAAAACAGCTCCCAGGGAGCTCTCCCATAGGGAGAGAAGTTGCTCTTGCCTCTGTTCCACCTAGACCTTCCCAGGGACAAAGACAGCAGCAGTGGTGGTGGTGTCAGCTGCAGCAGCTGGGTGCTGCCTTCACCCACCCTCCGTGACATGAGGCCACTCTTGGTGGCAGCACAGGCAGCAGGGGCGGTGAAGGCAGCACAGGTGATGCAGCAGCTGCAGGCCATTTGCATGTGATTAACCCAGGCCAATAAAGGCTTCCTGAGCAGGGTCTTGCTCCCTCGCTTGGTGGAGCTGTGCCTGGTAAGGGGGTCTGGTATGTTTGGGGAGACAATATGGGCTGCTTTGTGCTCAGATTTAAGCTCTTTAGGGCTTTGTGTTTATTCGGGTGGGTGGCTCAGGTGCCCTGTGTGGGATGGGGCAGTGATGCTGCCAGTGTTCTAAATTAACAATAAGTGCTAAAAGCCTAAAGGGGACACATGAGGGAGGGCTGGTGAGGCAGGGGATGGAGGTGCAGGGCTGGGACCTGCAGCAGGACCCACCTCTGTGCCTGGGGCAGGGTGGTCCCTGGCAGGTACTGAGGGGTGGCAGTGCTGGGGCTGCCTGGGGGTTAGGGCAGCTCCAGGACAAGCCCTGAGCAATTTGCTCCCCATTAGGGCACTATGAGCACTGTTGGGGGGAGAGGAGGCTGGGAAGTGCCCAGCCCCTGTGCTGAGGCAGTTGGGTGTTACTTTTCCTGGGAGACAATTGCTGCTTGCATGGAGTTGGCAGTATCACACCTGTGCATCTGGAAGCCAGGGTGTTGTTATTTATGTACAGATAAAAGCCCTTTGTAAAAATGCAGTCTATTCATCAAGCAAAATAATTTCCTAGCTAAAGGAGGTGCTCAGAATTTGATTCTCAGTTATGCTTTTGGTACTAATCATCCCTTAAGGTTAAAAATTATTAGGAGGGAAAAATTAATTCTCATTCAGCTTTGTTAGGAAGAACTACTGCAATGCAAAATAGAAACATTTCCTGTGTGTGAAATCCCATGTGACTGCTAATATGTAAACCACAGGTAGCTCAGGCTGTCAACTGAAAATGGTTGGCAGTGGGAAGAGTACTGAGGAGAGCTATCGCTGTGTGCTCTGCCCTGGACACCCGCTGTTGTCCCCTCTGGTCACGCAGATGGACCTTTGGTATGACTGAGGGTGGCCACTCTTTTGTTCCAGTATCCTTCTGAACAAAATACAACCCAAAACTTAGCGACTGTGCCCCCAGAGCAACACTGCTTAGCCAAAGTCTGTCTGCACAGGTAGGCAGGGCTGCTTGAAAGAGCTGTGATGTCTATGAAAGGGTTAACAAGCCCTTCCCCTGGTAAGGGTGAAAAGGTTTGTGGATGTTTGAAAGTGGAAGCAGGATATAAGCTGGTAGCCAGTGGCCAGGGTACATCACTTTATATGACCATGGTCAAAGCTTTTACACATCTGGTGTCACCTGCAGGCTTAGGGTCCTGGCACCTCTGTTGCTGTCCCAGGGAACAGACACTTGGGCTTTTCTCCTGCTGGATGAGCACGGCGGTTTGAACAAGATGCTTAGCAAGTGCGAGGCACAAAGTCCCATGGTTCAGCGCAGTGTTACTCTCCTGTGCTGGGCACAAAGGGGTTGGGTGAAAGCGTCCCATGGTTCAGCGCAGTGTTACTCTCCCTTGCTGGGCACAAAGGGGTTGGGTGAAATATAGTGAAGTATCTTCGTGTGAGCTTCCCTTGGCAGAGGATGCTTCCAAAATTTGCCAGTGGTGTTGGTCTGTAAGGAGTGGTGACTGTGAGGCAAAAGGAAGGCTCATGGCCATGGCAGGAGGCCATGTGAGACCCCTGCCCTGCAGCAGTGAGACTTTTGCAAGGGGCTGCCGGCAGGCAGGGAGCCGTGGCCCTCTCCCCTGGCAGCATGTGCCGCCCAGGGTGACTTGGCTACAGAAGCAAAGCATTTATTGCAAATATCCCTGGTGATGCAAGGACAAGGCCAGTGAATTACTCAAATTACTTGAATCTCCCCAGTGGTGCACAGAGATTCAATCTTGGCATGGCATTAAATCAAGTCAGTGACATAGATCAAAGGATACTGCTTTAATCACCTCGTTAGGCCACAGACATCATTAGTTACTCATTATGATGTGTTGATGCTGGCATTCTCTGTAACACAGTTATGTACACTCACTATCAGACGTTTTTCTCATCAAATGGGATGTCAATACCTTAACGTCTTAATGAGTTACAGTCAATAACCATTGCAATAAAGCTCATGTTTTCTCATGATTTCATCTACCCTTAGGGTTTTGATTAAAATGGCCACTTTTCCCAGGTAATTGATTGAGGAATTATGGAAATTCCACATAGGAATCAGCACATGGTGCTACGCAGGCTCCAAAACCCTTAGGTTGTCTCCAAGTGCTTTAGAGACTACAAGGGAGTTTCCTATTTTAATATAGATTTTGGATACTGTTGCTTAATTCTTCTTTCCCAATGACTTGTCAAACAGTTTTCATATCAAATGAAGTAATTAAAATATCCAAGAGTGCATTGGAAAAATGTTACAAGCAAATCATTGGTTTGCAAAGGTCTAAGAATGAGAACAAGTGCTGCTGTCAGGTGAGTGCTAGTTCAGATGAAAATGCACAATAGTAATGTTTTCTGACTTACTGCATTGGCAAAATATTAAATCATTTGCAGGAACATGAAAGCAGCCAGAACAAGCTGCAGTATTATTTCAGGCTCACGTTTAGCAAGTCTAAGTCTGCAGAAGTCCCCAGTTTTCCAAGGAAGGGGTAAGGCAGCATCTATTTAGGCAAAGCAGATTTTTTTTTTTCCCAAATGAACTGTGAAGGAGCTTGCCAGTGTAGTGTGAAGGAGAAATCTTGAAGGTTCCCCAGCTTGTTGACTGCCTTTTATTCTTCCTCTGGGAAAAATGTTCGCACATCACCAACAGAAAGAAATTAAATATAAAAAGGAAGATGAGGTAGTAGGAGCCAGCCAGCAGAACTGGCTTTTGCCCCATGGCTGTCTCCTACTCAGATGGATGAGATCAGATACCAAGTAGGGCTGTGCCCAAAAGTGGTTTTCACTTCATGCAGCCTCTGAGGTTAGTTCTTCCTGCCCAGACCATGCTGTATCTGGGTCCTATGTTAGTCCCTATTACACTTCTGAATAGCTCTTGGTGAAGCAGTAAGGTTGGGCTCTCGTCTCCTATGCTTCCTTTCCCAGGCTGGCTGCAGCTGCATTCATTGCTGGCACTCCATGGGCTATTTTCACAATCTCTCCCTTACTAAGGTAGGGAGAAAACCAAGTCTGCCTTTTTTTTTTGAGTGACGGTGTGACAGCATTATGGAGGGAGCATTCACTA
>NW_009599706.1:0-17956 GCF_000690535.1 Cariama cristata | reverse complement strand
TTCCTGCTCACCACTGCTATGTACTAACGCCAATTGTCAAGCAAGCTCTGACACCTTATATATCACTAGTTGCAGTTTTTTAATCTTTTCTCCCTGGATGGACATGATCTCTTCTTACACATGGGAAGTACAGATGTGAAGACCTTGATTATGGCATACTTACACGTAAGCATCCTGCTGTGAGCAAGATCATCTGTTACCACAACTGCACTGTTCTTAGCTCTGGGTTTTTAACAGTGACTGGTAGCAGCTGTGGCTTTGCTGCTGCATTCTCTAGGTAAATCCACAGGACTTACCCCAAGTACCTTTTATTCCCTCCAACTCTAATGTGTCCAGGGCCATTTTGCTGTGTGGTCTCTTCATGCTCTTCCATCTCCTCTGCACCCAGGGTGCCCTCAATGATACCTTCTGTGCCCCTTTCAACCTTGTCCCCCCACCCTACAGCCAAAGAGGTGGATGTGCGCTCAGCCCCTGGGAGCAGTCCTGCCCCTAACAGGTAGGAGGAAGATGTCTCTGGTGGCTACTAAGGTCATTTGGTTTGTCACAGGTTGCCTGCTCAGTCCTCCTCTCCTTCAGCCTTCTGGAGACATCATCCATGTGGATTTGGGGTGATTTCTGTGCTGGATTATGGAATATAGCCACCTCAGCAGCTCAGTGCACTCCTAAGTGTGCCACAGGATGGACAGCAATGCCTTCAAAGTGTGCCACACACTGGGAAACATCCCAGGGGGTCAGGGGAAAGGAGGGAGAAAAAGACCAGAACCTTAAGCCTTGAGACAGGGGGATGGTATTGCTGGACTGCCCCAATATGTATCGCACCTCCCAGCCTTACTGCTAGGTGTACAGATCAAAATCAGCTGAGGGAAAGCACTGCAAATTATGTGAAGGGCTCAAACTAGACGAGTGAGGATGAGCCTCACAATTGGCAGAACCTTCCACCCCTATTACGAGACCCTCAAGCCCACATCTCAATGCTCTGCTGTTCCCTCGGGGAGCAGCCAAGGCAGGCAGGGGCAGAGCTCTGCCTGCAGCCCAGAGGGACCCCTCTCCTGCCTCGCCACAGCCCTTTCACTTCGACCCACTGGGACAAATCCTGGCTCCACATAGATCTTTGTTTGCCTGCACTTTGACCTCTGACTCCTTATAAAATGTGTAAGTATATTACTAAAATACAAGTAGCTTCAGTAATTCCCTTTTAAACAAACCTCCTTGACATTTGACACTTCTCCTAATGACAGACCTAGGGCTGCGGTTTGGGACTGTAAAGTCACATTCAAACTTCCTTTTATTTTGAAAACCTCTTTTATACAGGAAAAGGCAGCAGAGGTTTCCTGGATCTAATTTAAATCCTGGATTGGAGATTTCTTTACTGCTTATGGTGGTGAAAGACTGTGTGGTTGCTGGATTTGTGGGAATAAAAGAAAATTTGTCATATTCTTAGCAGTCACTGAAAATAGAAAATGAGCTGTTGTGATTCACACTGGAAAACACCAGCCATTGCTGCTGCTGAGCTCAGCAGCCTGGAAAGGGTGAACCCCTGGCAGAGCGGGCAGGCACCCCAGGGTACATGTGGCTGCCCTGCCAGCGAGGGCTGGAGGTGCCTGGGGACAGCCCTTCACAGACCTGTCTGTGCCCCTCTGCCCAGCACACACATGAGCTGCAGGGCCCAGGCCCTCCTGTTCAGGAGTGGGTCTATAAAATAAAAGTATCTGGATTTTTGCAGATGAGCGTGTCCCCCAAATAATGCATGAGGAGGTTAGTGTCAGTGTCATGCTGAAAAGTATATGGAGTCACCACCACAAGCTCCTGGGTCATCTTCAGGGCATCACAACCTGCAAGCCTCCTCAGGACCTCCCCTGAGAGCCAGGCTTGGGTTGCCTGACACACAAGTGGTTTCTGGTGATCTGTCCCCTTGTCCTTGGAGGATTACACGCTGTGATAAAGCAGTGTGGAGTTACCAGCAGGACTGATTTCTCCAGTTACCAAACTTGTCTGGATCACTGGAGTCTCAAAGTGAACAAACAAGATAAGAAATCTGCTTGGGAAATATTCTGGATGAAAGGCCAAAGGAAAAATGTAGCTGAAAGTGTTTCTTTACGCAAGAATGGAAAGCTGTTGTCTTCCTTTTTTGTGCAGACCTTGCCCCTGTGCTTTGCAAAGGAGCAGGGAGACTTTGCACATTTATTTTGAATAGGAACATGCAGATGAGGAGGTGGAGGTAACGATAAAGGTAGAAATAGCAAAGGCAGCAGGGGGAAAGCGTGAATATTCAGAGTACCGAGGAGAAATGAGACGCTTTGGGACCTGATTCATGCTGGAGTTAGGCAGACCAACTGCAGAAGGAGCCTGGGTCTCTGCACCCAAGAAGGAGCTCCCACAGCTTTGCTGGGCTGTGGATCAGGCCCTTGGCACGTAGGAAAGGACACGCAATGACAAGGCTCCTGTCTGTCCCCTGCCAGTCCCTTGCAGCCAGGTTGGAGATGGGATGATTAAGCTTACAGCCATCTCTCAGTAAAGGAAATAAGCATGCTGCGGGGTGCTGGGAGCAGGTGGGAGTCAGACCACCTGCTTGGAAGGTGGCTACATGGCTGCAGGCAGCAGTCTCCAAACAGGAAAGGCTTCTGTGCTTGGGGATGCAAAGGGCCATGACTGCCCAGCAGCTGCTCTGGAGGCTGAAGCTGGTCCCCTGTCCCAGGAGCAGGTCCATCTACCAGCCCCGCTTCCCAGCCCACTACCAGCTCCTCCCAGGAAGGCGAAGGGTTGTGTGGAGGAGATGGCTCTGCTGGGCCAGGAGTGCAGCTAGGGCAGCATCCCTCCAAAAACAGCCCGAAGAGGCAGTGATTCACAAGTGGAAGATGCAAGGGATGGGCTGTAATCGCAGTCCCAGATCTGCCAGCAAGCTCGGAAATGGGGTTAGATGTGGATCAGATGTTTTAGCAGGCTTCTCTTATTACAGCTGGTATGATACAAGGGTTTTTAAAGACTATAAAGTACAAGCCTGACTGAAAAGCAACCCTATGAGGTGCTGGGCTGACCCCAGCCCCCGGTGTGTTCCTGGACTTGTCCTGCTCCATTGAAGTCCTTTTCAGATGCTTGCAGGAACAGCTCACTTTCAGATTTGTGTGAGTGCCTGCTCCCAGGTTTATGAGAAGTCTCATAAAAATTAGCCTTTCTCTAAAACCTCACTGGCTACAAGCACACAAGTGAGAACTGTAACTTTCACTTGGGAGGATGCTTCAAGCTGTTATGTTTATTGTGAAAATCAGAAAAAAATATCGTGATGGTAATCCCTGCAAAATTCAGAACTGGAAGACACGTAAGGCATGCCAAATTCTATCAGCCGTAATTCTTTTTCATTGAAAATCAATGCCATGAGTTTTGAGGGTTTACTTAATGATATTAACATTTAGGATTAGTAATAGTTTCTTCAAGTTGTTGGAGGTCTGCATGCACGTCTGGAGGGGGAAATTAGTGGCCAGTGCAAGGCTGACTGCAAACATCTCAGCTTTCAACTAACTTCAGTGGGCTTTGCATCAGCTGGGTGTTGGTGGCTTTTTCAATTCCACTCGCTTCTAAAGGAGGCCTACCTAGAGCAATTAGCTCACAAGAAGTATCATTCACAACTAACAGAAATTATATGTTCCTTATCTTTTTAATTAGAATATATATAATTTTAATAATGACATATTATCTATATATTAGTTTAAAAGGGTTGTTTAGATGTCAGGCTTGCTTAGGTAGGGTCATCAGTATGAGGATATGCATTAAAAACAGGTTTAAAAGCCCTGAAGAGTTATACAATCCTGTTTTTTCAAAGTACTTGACCTTAGAAGTGCTTTAGATTGCTCCTTTCTTATGTTTCAGTTATCTTTTTACATTGCACCTCACTTGGCAAACACTAAATTGCAGGAAGTCACATGCAATAAGGGACAGAAACAAGTTAACTTTATTTGGCTGTTAGTGCAGTCATTGGCGTGATGAGGAAGAGAATGACAGCATTTGAAATGGTGGAGGGGACCCACAGGTTTCATCTGGGGATAGGCTTCCTCAGCTCAGGAACATGTGCTCATGTCTTCTTCTGCTGGGATCACTTTAGCAGTCGGTCCCTTTTTCTCAAGCTTGGTATTCATTTGGCAGCCCAGGGGTTGCTCACATGTTGTTTGCTGTAGCCTCAGCATATCTTACATGAAAAATGCTGTCCCTGGTCCAGGCCGGCACTGCTGAGGGAGTGCAGGGTCCTTCAGGAGATGCATCCCGGACAGGCAGTACTTTGGGGATGGGACAGCCTCACATGTGCCAGCAGAATAAAGCCCTAGCTCAGGCAGAGGTTTCCAGCTATTTCTAGGAGAAGAGCAGTGTTAGGCTGGAAGCTGATGCTGTCTACCTCCGGAAGGCCTGTCTGAAAAGCCATCCCTTCTGGGCTCTCCTGAAAGCATCCCCAGCCCTTGGCGCAGGCTGTCAGGGTGCTGGGCACCTGCAGCAGCGCGCACAGCCTGGGGGTGCAGGGAGGGGGTGGCCCTGCCCTCGCTGCCGCACTGACACAGCTGGGCACCCTGGGGGGGCTGCAGCCTGCCATGCTCTGTGAGAGGAGGCCTGGGCACGTGTGTTCAGAATTGCAGTAACACGGTCAGTTTGAGCGCACATCTGGAGGAGGGTCTGAAGTCCAGTGTCTAATGGGAACCTCCTGGACCCCGACAGGTGAACTGAGCTGTAGGGGTGGTGACAGCAGTGGTCATTCTGTCCCTTAATCCAAGGCTTTAGGGCTCCCGCTCGTGTTCAAACTGACCTAAACAGATCAGCAGCTAGCTCCTTCCCGTGCAACTGCAGCTGCTCCTGAGTCTCTGCTGTTCATAGCCTGGTGTAGTAATGAAAAACTAGAGCTAATTCCAGCCTCCATTAATACACAGCTGTAAACTGCAGCATCTGCACAATCCCACCAGGCTGCCTGCAAATAGCCATTAGACCTCTTAGGAAAGAGAGAGCAAATAGAACACACATGGTACTTGGATGTAGGTTAACTGCCAGTTGTGTAAGGATTTCAGCCCAGAAGTGCTGTGTGGTTAGGTACGGAGCAGGCACGTTGCTCCTCGGAGAGCTGCCAGCTGCCACAAGCCCTCCAGCTAAGTACTAGCCCTAACTAAAACCTAAGATCGTGTTTGAACCTTCAACAGACAAACTGGAGATGGAAAGGCACATCTGTGTGATCAGAGGTAAGCTGGGCAGACCTGGGAAAAAAAGGATTGAAGAAAGACACCAAAGAGTAGGTTTGAGACACGATGGCTGCCTCTGAGCTGCGGTAGGAAGTCAGGGCAGGTCTGTGATTAGATCTAAACAGAGCTGAGCTGTGTCCAGCATCCTGCCGCACGGGGGTTTAACCAGAGACAGAAACCTGAATCATCAAAAATGTTCACAGAGTAGAAATACCACTGTATACTGCAGCGTTGAAGAATTTCATAATGATGTGCTGAACCAAAACAGCGCAGCATGGCACTTTGAACACCAAACTGCCCAACAGTAAATTGCGTTTCTCCATTGCCGCACGCTGGCAGGCGGCAGAGTCGCAGAGGTCAGTGCCCCACACAGCCCTGCAGACCAGATTTCCTGCTGGGACGTAACCTCCCAGGACTTGTCCGGGCTCAGGTGACAATGCACCGTGCAGGTGTGACCCAAAGGATGCGATTTATTTTTAGGGAAAACAGCAGATTAAAAAAAAGTTCTTGTTGTTCAAGAGCTGAGTGATGGGGAACCCATGGTGTTTTCCCAGCTGCAGACTAAATTGGCAGCATGGCTGTAGCATCTTTCTTAGGCCTTATTCCAGCAAAACACTTGAGTATGTGTTTAATTAAATCATGTGAGAAGTTTAAAGGGCTTGAAAGCATGCAGCTGAATGCTTTGCTAGGGACTTAATATTAATGCCTCAGTTTCCCTTCTCCAACATAGAGAAAGAAACATTTACTTCCCATACAGAGTGCTGACAGGCTTAATTCAATCTTACTTGTGAAGTGCCTTGTGAGCCTTAGGGAAAAGGTGCTATAAAAATCAGAATATTATTCTACGCTCCCCGGCAAGACAGCACTTAGCTTTATATATTATGCTACTGGTGATATATCTCCCTCTGGCTGACAGCAGGAGCAATTAATGTATATAAACCAAAGAGGCTGTTTAGAAGGCTTGTGCTCCATGTAATCTTCAAACACCTCAATGACAAATCCAAACCTGAAAAGATGGAAAAGGCAGTGGTTTTAAGAGGTTTTAGTGCATGTGCGTGACTTCGGACCAGCAACAAGAAAAGGGCTGTTTCTCCAGTAATGTATTTTTTATTCCTAATTCTTTTTTATAGCCTTTGCTATTAATTTTTCAGTTTTTCTGGTCTTTTATAAATTAGCAAACTGTACTCTAACACTGTTCTCTTATTTCAAATTCTCTTGATTAGGTTGAAAAAAATCTGGAACTGACCTCAGAGGCAGCCAGACTTAAATGAAGTCAAGGGAACTGCTGCCAAGGAGAGGCCTGCGAGTGAAGCCAGCATGGGAGAGGTTAGGGTAGGGTTTATTTTTAGAAAATCCGGATTATAATTTAGCACAACCCTCTAACTGTGATTCTGCATTTATACATGTTGAAAATACTGTTCAGGACAGAGTATTCCCAAGCAACACACATTTTCCTTAAGGTTCACTGGCATCAGTACAGCTAACATGGGTATTTTAGATATTTTTAACACTCTCTTTTCATGCATTGAAATACCAATATATTGTAATGCCTGCTACTTGCCAAATGTGAGTGAAAAGGTGTTGCTTCAAACTATCTCCCCCAATAAAAAACAAATGACTGAAAATATGAAGCTCTTCCCCAGTAGTTACTATGAATTCTCATTTCCTGCCTATATTTCTGAACACTATGTTCTGACTGAACTTAATGGGTTTTTTTCCTATTTTTGTCTTCTTTCAATGACAAATGATACTTAAACTACTGCATAGTAAAGATCAAGAATCATCGCTGCTCCTTTGGCATTTTTAATGTTTACTGTGTATTTCATTTACAATATTATTAGGATGAAAATCAGTTTTAACAAATTTCTTGAATACCTGACAAAGTAATAATAGCTAGTCACGAATGAGCGATTTTTTAAATTTTTTTTTTTTAAAGTATGAACATTGGCAACTCCCTTCGCTGTTTGTGTACGCGTTTTTGCCCTGCCTTTCCAGGATACAACCTCTTTATGGAAATATTTCCTCTTCTATGCCTGCTGCAAATGGCACACAATGGAGCCTCATTAGTCAACAGAGACTCTATGTGCCATGAAAAATAAATAATTAAACTCCAACTATTTCAGTAGGTAAATACTGTCTTTCTCACTCCTGTGCATAAAGCAGCCAGTGTTCCATGGGCTAGCAGCAACCTCCTCTGGGGGTTCAGCCTCCTTGAAGACCTCTGACATGAAACCTTAACGTGCTGACAACACAGTTTGTCACCCCCTGGGACTGTCCTGGGGCAAAGGTGGGATATGAATCCCCATCACCTGCTCTGGCTGCTGGGTCAGAGTCAAGGGTGGACAAAGTTTATAACCAAACTACACGTCTGTCATCCTCATGGAACCTTCTAGAGCTACAGCTTCTATGTGTGCTAGCCAGGTATTCATTTTCTGCTCCCCCCGTGTTTTTTCTGTAGTTCAACTAAGCTTGGTTTTACGATAGCTGACATGGTACATGGCCTGGGAGTTTCACACAAACACTACAGAAGGATGAAATGCTGTTTAGCCTCCACTGAAAGAGAGAAGAAATGCAGACCTGCCTACCTGGGATTTCTCCAGCTCCACAGTTTTGAGGTCAGTGCTGGCAGTGCTGCCCTGGCAATTCTTAGCAAGTGTGGGTAAGAACAGAATTTGGGGGGCCAGTGAGGACCACCACTCTCTCATCAGAGCTGATCAGTCTCACTCTTCTGTCTAGATTCAGCAGTTTATTTTCACCTATAACTTAGTGTGTTTTCTCCTTGTTTTCTTCACCTTTGGTTTGCCCATTTTCCTCCTCGTAACTACTGAAAATATATATATATATTCCCTCATGCCAGAGAAGTGCGAGAGAATCTCTGAATTGTTTCTTCAACACAAACTGTAGCTTCTCTGCGTGCTGTGGCAGCTCAAGTGCTTTACTTGATAAATAAATTTCAGGTTACTGCTTTGCTAGATAATATGTGTGTAAAGAACTGATCAGCACCTATAGTACCTGTGGTGTTTGAGTAATGATGCAAAAAAAGGCCAACACCTCAATTTGGAGGTAATTTCTAAATCACTCCATTTGAAAATTCTGATGAAAGTTGTTTGAGGGGCAAGGTATGTCAATTAGATCATGAGGCTCTGGCTTGTGTAACAAGTGCAGGCTTAATCCCTGCCGATGCCGTACAAGCACTGTCGAGCCGGTGTTACACAACCACCTGAAACAGCTGCCAGGTAAAGCTTTTGGGTGTCTGTTGAGCAGCTGGAGGGGACTGTTATCAGAAGGGGAAGTCCCGCAGCGCAAACAAAAACCAGCCCTCTTCGTCAGCGCTCGAAACCCGCAGAGGGAAATGGAAGCAGGAGCAGCCAGGTAGCAGTCAGTGGGTGCATGGGGCATAATGTGAGCGGCAGTGGTGGTGGTGGTGGAAGGGTTTGTGGGTGCCTTGGCAGCACGCTCAATGCCTGAGCTGCTACAGTGTCCATGCAAGCCCGGCTCACCTCTGCTGTGCACAACTGAATGTGCTTTGGCAATGGCTGGCTACTACCAGGACAAGGTTCCATTGCAATGAAGACCTGGCTTCCACATTTTTAAACATAAGGGAGGTGAATCCAGAAGGCTGATAACAGAGCAGTGACGAAGATTCAGTGCTACAGTGACCAGAGCCATGGAGGAAGCAGAGAAAAGTGCCTTCACACAGTTTATGGCAGGAAGGTACCCACCATAAGCTAGAATGGCCCTAAAGACGCTGCAGTCCATGGCAGCCTCCTAAGCCAGTCCAGAGCCCAGGAGCGCTGTGAATGGATCTTCCTCCCAGCTTCCCCACTCAGTCCCTTTCACAAGCAATGTATCTATTTATTTAAAGATGAGGGGGGAAAAAAAAGATTGCAAGTCTTGGTATGATGCTTTTTTCATTTGCTAAGGAAAAATCCGAAAGCATTAAATGTGCAGAGAAATTGACTTGGTGAAGCAAAGCTGAAGAATGGCTTTAAACAGGCCATGTATTTGTTGCTGGAGCTTTAATGCTGGTAGCTGCTGGCAGTTTGCTACTGGCTCCGGACAGTGGAAAAAGTCATCCCAATGAGAGCAAACAAACAGGGGCAAACCCCTCCCCTTCCTTAAAATCGGATCAAGGATATGGATTTTTAGCATGATGGGTTGTGACTAGGGCCCTGGTTTTGAAACGTGATCCACGTGTACAAATCCCACACAGACTGGATGCCAAAACTGCTGCGCTTCTTTGATGTTTCATTTGAGAAGAACAAATGTGTTCTGTACTCATCTTTTCTTTTCTTCAGCAAAAACAATTAACTTTGAAACAAGGGCCTTGATTGCTATCCCTCTGACATCAGCTTTACATTGATGTAATTCTATAGACTGGTGGGATCATTGCTGATTTGCACTGGTGTAAGCAGGAGAACAATTGGGCTCTGTGTTTTCCAGGCAGTGAAACTGCTTATGTTTTGTGCAAAGAAAGAAACTAAGTTAAACCACTTAAAGGGAAAATAAATTAACCAAGAAATTCAGAAGGAGCCAAAAGCAATACAAGCACAGATACAGCTACAGTGTTCTAACTGTATCACTAGTTTAAAAAACAAACAAACAAACTAGCCTAATTAAGTAAAGATTGACTTTGCTATAAATATGTTCAATGATCTCTCTAATTTTTAAGTTTTAATTGACATCCAAAGGTGAGCAATTTAATAACATACTGCAATTTGATTTATTTTTTTATTATACATACTGTACTTTATTGCCTTTGTTTGAGATCCTTGAATGCACGTCAGTTTCCCTTCTCTTTCAAATAATGTTATACAACATAAGAATAAATCAACTGTAAGGATTAAAATTATAATTGATCTAGTGTGAGTGAAGGTAGCAAAGAAAGCACCACCCAATATAGCCCGAGTTGAAATCCTAGCTCCCTCTGCATGAAGGGGAGTTGACCTTTGTATATGGGCTAAGGATTTCACCATTGATGACATTTGCCAGGCATAAATATTTTTTTTATTTTTTTTTTTTCACACAGTGAAGTACAATCAGGCCTTTCAGTGCTCAGCGTTTAATAGTCATTTTTCAGCTATAGTTGCTATTAGGCTTTCACTTTCAGAGGATGTTAGACTCTCCAGAAAAGAGAAATTGTTTTGGTTTAGGTACAGTAAAGCTTACAAACACTATGCTTGGGACGAGAGATGTAGGATCGGTCTTTATCAAGAAAATTTTGGTATATGAAGAGAGTGGAGCTGGGCCCACGACTGACCTAACTAGCCCTGCCAATTAGCAATGTGAGATCTAGCATTCTTTGCTACGGACTATACAATTACAGGACAGCAACTAATGAGTGGAATTTTAGGGAACACTTTTTTACCTGAAAAAGAAAAAGAAGGAAAAAAAAATTAGGAACCAGCAAAACCTCAATCTGGGTAATTTTTAATTCCTGTATCGAAAAATCTGTCCTCATGACTATGTGCAACCCTCTCTGTGCAGTGCTGTTTCCATTCGGTCTTTTCTATTAACATGTAGTATACGCTACTAAATAGCCATGAATGTATTATGAAGGGCTCTGGCTAATAACTATTTAACTAAAATTTTTAGAATGAGGCCATGCAGTTTTGCAATAGCTCTGGCATTTACCTAATAAGCCCCAACTCACTGACTACTTTAGTAAATGATACGCAACTTCTCTTGTAAACCATGGATGTGGTTACATTAAATATTGCCCTGTATTTAACAACATGCTACTTTCCTGCCCTGCTCTCTCCTAAGTCTAGTAGTGTGGTATTAATTTAGCCTGGGTGGAACTATAGGCTGGACTTGTTGTTCCAGCAAGGTAATCACTTCTCTATGTAAACAAATTATCCTTTTCATTTACAGTGCCTGTGGAAAGCTGTGTGTAATTTCAATATACTCAGCAGTGTAGCTGTAGTAATTCTTCAATGTGTTGCGATCACGCTCACTGTGTCAGTTTTCTCCCAGGTACAAGAGCTATGCTTGCAGGGTGAGACATACAACAAGACGGCCCTTTGGAGGGATGGTGGCTCTGCTTTACCTGGGACTGCTGGACTCTTCTATGAAATGTGATGGAGGACGAGCACTACCTGAAACTGGCAAGTCCAAAGGCCTGCCTGACAGAGGTTGAATGGGATGGCAAGTCTGCAGACAGCCGTGTAGAAAAAGTTGGCAAGAGGAGGTTGTGGTACAAGCTCCAGATGAGCAGCCAGTAGCAGTGGAGGCACGTGAGGGCAAAGGCTGTGAATGTGGGTCCTGCCGTAGATGAGAGAGCTGCCGGAGCCGGGAGAAGCTGTCTGGGATGTGCCACCAACTCATTGGTACAGTGCTAAACCATGACCCAGCTGCTGCGGTCGGAGAGGGAAAGTAAACAGGGCTGGCGGAGGCATCAGAAGTTGAACTTCATGAACTCCTACCAGATGGAGTTACACCAGCAATTAATTTGCTGCAATTACTTGTGCAGAACTGCACTGGAAATTGCTGTAAGATAGATCAAGCCATTAGCAATAGGAAAACAGCATTGCAAAACTCCAAACACCTCATTCCAAGTGTTACGCTCTCGCTTTCCACTGAAATTAGTAGAAATAATACAAATGGGGTGCTTTTTTTTTGGATCACTGCAATGAGTAACTGGGGTATAGCTTCTGGATATACCTGCTCAAAAGTAAACTGTGGAGTGGAGTGGCGAGAGATGACCTAGATTGGAAACAGTTCTTGTGCTTGTATTTTCCCAAAACCTTCTACTGTTGGCAATATCTTGCTGTTTCTCTTGGCAAACGTGTACCTCTAGCTTCTGTTCAGGGAATGTCAGGGCTTGCTGTTGCTACAAAAACTTCAATTTTAATATGGAAATCTATATATTTTCTGATTAATGTTTCCATTAAGCTTAGTCCTGAGTAAATGTTGTGTAATGTTAGCATTCATCAGTGAACTTGCACAATCTCCTTGAAAAAATATTGAAAAAAACATACTGTTTCCAGTCTAGAATGAATAATACAGCCACAGAAAATATCTTCTATGTAAAAGAGAATAATTTCCCTCTCTCAGAAATTAATGATCTATTCACAAGTAGATCGTTTACTTTCCAGTGCATTACTGCCTGATTAGTCACGTGCCGATCCAATGAAACTTAACTGTTGCGATCTTACTGAGTAGGCATCTGCTTAGATTGACATTTATATAGAGTCTTTTTTGTAAAGCAGAACCTTTATATGTCTTTCTTTGTCTTCATACTTCTATACTTCCATTACCACCAGTCACCACGTCAGATGAGATGGCACTATTCTCTTTTGGAGCTGGTATCTAATTACGCATCACAGATGAGTTACTAAAGAAGCACACAAGGTTTATGAAATACCATTTTAGGAGTTGCTCCAAACAGAGAAGAGATTATACAAGTTACTGTTTCCAAAGTGAACTATGGGAATGCAGGAAGGGCTTAATTTCTCCTGGCAAGAAGGTCTGACTGGCAGACCTCAGTCTCTGGAAAAGCAGCAGCAGAAGAGATTCCATCCTGAGAGGTGCCCAGCTCCTGTTGCTGCCACCAGAAGAGTGCAGAAGGCACAGGGCATCCCATGTGATCAGGGAAACCTGAGGAGCAGCGCAGGACAGGGACTGTGTTGCTTCCAACTAAAGGAATCTCCTGTATGTAAACAAGGTTTAGTAGCAAAGTGTCAGGTCCAGGAAATTATTTCTGGCGAGGAGGATAAGCTTTCCTTTTGAGAGAAGTGCAATTACTGCTCTGTTCTCATAGTTCCCTCTCAACTCATGCCTTGGCTGTGTCTCCAATGAGAAAGTACTACTTGGAAAATAAAGGAATTTGCGAGCACATAGGGGGAAAAAACAAAAAACAGATGTCATTTTGCTAATTTCAAAAAGTGAATTTACAAAGTAAGAACATGATCATAGCTATATGTTTTTACTTTGAAAGGGCCAATTAGTAGTGAAATTAAGCAATGGAGGGTTTTGGTAGGAACTATATGAAAATATAAATCACTCTAAGTTAGTAAACACCAGGGTGTAACGGTACAGCACCTGTTGATTTACACTTGTTATATTTGTTTACTCTCTTCAAAATATTTAGCATCACAACTATGATTTGTGTATTTCTAAGAAAGAAAACTAAAATACTGCTGTTCCTACTCTGTTGCAGATCTTGATTTTCCAGTGATGGGACAGCTTTCCTGTAGAATTAACTCCATGGACTTAATTGACGCATTTATACCAGGGAGAGCTGATGTAACAAGATGAGAATCAATCCCATAGGCCAATATTTTAAAAAATAAGTATCTAAACCAAGGTGTCTAATTCCATAATTAGGAACCTGAGTACAGGTGGACTGGTTTTTAAAAACACTGTGGACTGACAAATTCTGCTGAAGTGAGTGGTAGCCGGAGATGATTTTTTCTTTGAAAATCAAGCTGTTTTATTTAAATGCCCAAATATTGTTACAGGCTAATGTTGGACATTCTGGGTGGGAGACTTTAATTTCCTATCCCTATGTATATCTGTATCAGCATGTACCCAATACACTGAGTTCTCATCAAGTAGTACTCTGTAGAACATGAGTATAGCCCATCTTGCCAGACTTTTTGATATGACAGTCTGTGTTTGGGGACTCAAAAGGAAAAGATGAGACGAATTTACTTTCCTCTCTTTGATCCTGAGGCAAGCCCCAAATGTAACTGAGAGAGGCCTAAGGGCTGTTCACAGCTACGCTGGTGAGAAGTTTTGTGGAGGAACTTCTGCACAGGCTGGAGATGAATACAGAACAAAACCTCCTCCACAGCTCCCACCATCAAGGTCTTCCTGCCTCTCAGATCAGCGTGAAATGACACATGGAGGAACTCCGGACACACTGCCTTAATGCCACTCGGGTATCTCTGCATGACATAATGAGCCACGTTACCTGGAAATTGTAAGGATAGGAAGTTCAGTTTGGGCATTTTTAATACATTTTTTAATCTGGTTAGGTTGATGCTACTAAAATACTTAAATCTAGCTGTTAAATAAAGATGAATGGGGCTAAAACATACACTCAGAAGTATTGGAGGCTGAAGTCAACAGCAATAACACAAAGGTAGACACACATAGAGAAGACAATTTTCTCAAGCTATCCTTGCTGTTGTGGTTATAGGTATCTTGAGAAAAAATGATGATGAATTCTCTTCCATTCAGCTAGACCCACTTATCTGTATATATTGATGAATTAAAAACCAAACCCAAAATGGTTATAACCCCTAAAACTAAACTTTTAGAACGGATATGTTCGTTATATTGGTTTATAATTCTCTCAGTTTCAGTAACAGCTTGTAGGAATTTATTAGTTCACAAAAACTAATAAATTTCCACAAGCACATAACTCATTTCTATTTTAATGCTTTTTCCAAAGTGGTTACTACTGGTGACAATTAAATTACAGTTGATTCTCCATAGTTTTTTTTAGCACATTTCAAATTTGTTTCATTGCATACTGTATTTTCTAGGCTATTTCTGATTGTCTTCATGCTTTGGCTACAATACTCTCTCAAGTGTGTTGGCTTATACCACAGAGGTGGCAGCCATGTAAAAAGCAGTTGTGCCATGTCACTTAACAGGCAGTAATTGCCTCCAGGAATCACAGGAATCTTGATCTGCTGCATCAGACCTCACTTCTTTGACAGCTAAATCTGAAAAGACACTAGGGAATATAACCTAAAATACACTCTGTTCCAGGTTTGCACGCCGAAAGTGTAAAGTGCTGAAGTTCTGAAAGAAAACACAGCCATACATTTATCTTGATTTTTTTTTAAAAAACACACTTCATTTCTATACAAATAAGGCTTATGTGACAACACTGTGCCATGCTGCCTCAAGTAGGGATTTTTTAAAAATCCAATAGCCAGTTCCAGCCAAGCTTCACATGTAGGTATTGTTCATAGAAGTCTGGTGCATTTCAGGAAAAGGAGGTAGAGCGGCCCTGTTAAGGTTTCCACTGAGAAAGAGGCTGCCACCAAAACTCAGGCTTTTCAACCCCAGAGTCCGTATGTGCAAGAGCCACTTTGACTGCATGGATGCTGCAGCCTAAGCTGTCACCTGTCTAGACGCCAAAGTTAATCAACCATGAGACACAAACTGATACGAAACCTGGTTTTGCCTCTGCTTGTGTGCGCAGAAGTATGTGTTGGTCTGGACTTGGCAGTGGGAGGGCAGTTAAAGTTCTGTTAGTGTTTCTAAGCTAATCCTGCTTTTGTGTGGTGCGTAATGCAGCCATATCCTTTTCAGATGTTTTAACTTGATGTTTAGCTTCTGAGGTCAGAAATGCATTTCAGTACTGTCATTGTTCTCAAAAATTGTCCAAGTATGTGTAAGCGAATTCCCATGGTTGAAGCCCCTTATGCCATATTTTCTCTGTGTATTCATGCAGCACTCATCGTTTGGTTGGCGACTGGTAGGATAGTCATGAGTTGAAGGACATTTTTAGCTATTTCAGCCAAACTAAGTCCACAAATTTGCTTGGAATGTTTATCCTTATTTTGCTTTTAATATTATACATGAAATATTGTATAATTAGTTCTCTCTAATAATTCTCGTTTTTGTGTTCTGCTTTTTTCAGATCTGTTATATGTCTATATGATCGAAACAGAAACTGTCCTCTGTCTGAAGTGAAGCAGGACCTGAAGCATGTGTCTCAGACATACGTGTTGCTCTCTGGATCCAGAAAATGGTCTGACTCAAGAGAGGAAGCTGACGCTAAAATGTCCTACACAGTCACATAGAGTAGGACTGCACACCAGACCTGGCTTACTCTTGTCATGTCCTTTAGAACTTTCTTTTTTTTAATGATAAGTAGTTTTCAGGCTGGCACCTACATTTCCCATTGGCCTGAACTCCTAGGACCTATGAAGTAATGGGAAATTGCGCACTTACTATTTGGCTCATTAATTAAGAAAACATTATGGAAAAAGTGCTTTGAGAAAGCATTTTCTTGGAAGTTGGGCCTATTTGTGTCTGGTGAGCTGTTTAAAAAAAAAAAAAAGCGCTGTAGTGAGATTAAGACTTTAAAAACCATTAAAAAATACTACGTGAAGCATAACAGATAAATAGCTACAGTTGTACTTAAACAGTAGAAAGGCAGATTTGATTTTGACTGTAAAAACAATATTAGAACAAGCTACAAACTAATTTGCAATGTCTTACAGCAACAATTAGTGGCCTAAAGGATGTGACTTTTCATTAGGATGACTACCACCGGTAGGAGGATCTGACAGGTGGCTGAATCATGCCCGGTGTAGTCAAGCTGAATTTCACATATACATACATCTACAGTATTTATTGCTCAGTCAAATTCCTCCTTTTATAATTCTGGATTGCCACATTTGCAATTATATTGCATCCGGCAGAGAGCTCTGAGATCTGTAATTATCAAACACATCTACAGGAGTCACACAGCAACAGAAGTGACACCCCTGTACTTAGGAGTGTAATATCAAAGCACTGCATGTGATACCCTCCTACTTGCCTATGTATTTCGGGGTATGACTGAAATGAAAGATGTTTACTGGACAGTTTATTCTGTGAAGAACCCTCCCAGTGTAATGATGTACAACTGATAAATGAGAGAGGGAAATAGGTGCAGTATGTAGAATTGAGTTGTTCTGGAGTTTTACATTCTCTGCAGTATCTTCAGTGGCTGCTCGGTTAGCTGTGAGAAGACGGTAGCTATGCAGATCCTGGGTGTATGTGCGTCTGCAGGGATCCTGGCACACCAGAAAGGATGGAGAGTTGACTGACCCATGCACATTGTTCCTCTGCAGAAAGGGCAGAAAACGTGCACATTTATAAATCATCTTATTGTAGGGAGTGAGTGTCCCCCATAAGGGCTCAGTCTATAAGATAGAAGTGTTCGCAAACGATAATCCTAGTGGCAGGGAATTGCCAGTGTAATGACTGGAGGTGCAGCAGTGTCCATATATATCCCAACTACAGGACAACATTAAAGCGAGAGAGGCCTGTATCACCTCATCTGTCTTTTCTGACCAGTTCTATGTCAGAGTAATACAGCTGCCTGTGGGGCTTGCCCTGGCCCTGGTACAGTCTCCAGGTGAGCTGGGGTCTTCTTCTGAAAGAGAAAAGACCTATTCCCTCTACTGTCACGAGGCCATGATACCACAGCCATCGTAGCCTGCACAGATCTGGGCCCCTGGTGAAAGACGGAGCCCTATTATCACAGCATTTTGTTCCCCCATTTTCTCTGGTGGCATTAGCAGTGTGCCTGCACCCGGACAGAGTGGGGTCAAGGCACAGAAAGGGCCGCAGCTGCAGGGACGTTCGCATTCAGCAGCCCCAGTTACTGACCCGCTTTGCCAGGCAGCCACGCAGGCCTTGAAATTAAGGATGGCGCAGGCCCGTCCCTTTCGGGGAAACTTGAATTTCTGCTGGATTAAAGCGGTTGTGCAACCACAGCCCAGCTGACTCCATTGTTTCACCGCTTAAAATAGTTATCGGTGTAGAGTGAGCGTCAAGCACGGCGCTGGCAGGCAGGGCAGTCAATAGAGCGGAAGGCATGAGGGCAGCGGCCTGCCCCGGGGCCACCGACACGAACGAGGCCTCGCGCCTCCTTCGCGGCTCCTCTGGCCGGGCGGTGTGAGTGGGCGGGGGGCACAACCTCCCGCGGATCGGGCAGTTCGCACTTTGAATCACCACTCAGCGGCCGCCTATATATGTATACACCTATAAATCCCTACAGCGATGGGCAC
>NW_009599705.1:45206-52613 GCF_000690535.1 Cariama cristata | reverse complement strand
TCTGGAGGCAACGGATTCCTTAATCATTTGAAAGGATTACAACATTTCAAAATTCCTTTGTCAGGTACTGTCTTTATTTTAATTTATTTTTTTTCTTCCTAGCTTATTACTGTCCCTACAGGAATGATGGATGACAAAGAATGATATTCCCATTAACTTAAATTGTTGCCTATAAACCCTGCAGATATTTGTAATTAATATGAAAGTTTACTAGACTGGGCTGGTTGCGAGAGCCTGCTCATGGTGCTGTGTATTTTTACCAATGCAGTACAGAAGTCCATAAATCTTCGTACCTCTGGGATTCCCAGTGTGTCCCATTACAATGAAAAAGGGGCATCTGATGCAGGGAGTGTAAATACTGTGTAGATGTTCAATGAAGTGTTTCATTCTTCACTGGTGAATAACAGCTTTATGGCACATAAATAAAGTAAAGCAAGGAGAACAAAAATGTGAGGAATAGGTGTATATCACCTATGTCATCTGGAACGAAATTATTTCTACTGTGGTGACAAATTTCTCGTTTTCAATTTGCATTCACGTCTTGTGTTATGCCACTCTAAAGGCAGCTGGTTGATGTTGTTACACGTGAACTCAAACAGTTAAATAGTAGATTCTGCTACCCTCCAACTTTCCATGGGAGAAATAAACTAGACTGGGTCAGAGACCAAGGGGTATAGTTTGAGAAGAAACAATATTTTTTAAGAATCAATTTTCTGTAGTTAAATGAAGATTTTGGACACAAACTCTTTGTTGGTTGATTGGGATAATATTTCAGTCCACCTATGTGTTTTTATTTGAGGAGTTGTTAGTTAATTTTGACTGCTTTTTATTCTGAAGGATGCTGTTCCTCCTTACTTGATTCACAATAAAAATACTCTCCCCAGTGTAAAGATGATGGGTATGAGACTTTATCCTAGGAAGGAATCTGGCTGCCTGATAAGAAGCTGGAGATTATGGATGGTTCAGTATTCAATTCTCTATTTAAAACAAAACCCCCACAACCTACAAAACCCCCACCTGTCTGCATTAGATACAAGAAAGCCGAGGGATGTAGCACTTCTATCCAGTCATATGGGCTTAGTCTTTGGTGCAGTTTAACTCTGAAATTGCTTTCACAGGGACAGATATGTGAGCTAATCAATCATGGTGATTTATTTAGCTACTTCTGAAGGTATTGTGGAATCCAAGTATTTTTGGCTGTCTGGTAAGGCAGCTGGATGCCTGGGGCTTTCTGTGATCCGAGAAGGTGTCTGTAGGAAGTAGTGTCTATAAGAAGCAAGTGATCTCAACCTTTCCTCTTGGTCACTTTGCCATCTTGGTGATGGTGGTCCCAGCAACAGCAGGGACGTTTCAAACCCCTGCACCAATGCTCCTCTGCAGCTTAGTGAGTGAAGTCCAAGCAGCAGGGCTGTTGATGACATGGGCGATGAAGCCAACGGTAGCGGTAGGCATACAGCAGATGTGTGTCACCAGGCAGCAAAGATGAAAGCTTTCTTCCTCATTCCGTGTTGGTTCTGGGGCCGTGTGTAGTAGGGCAGCTACAAAGGAGTCTGTTTTCTTTCTTCCTTTCTTCTGCACAACCTTACTTTGAACTATGTGGAAAGAAACCACACTAGAAGCTATGGACTCAGGTTTGGGGATGTGGATCTTTAAAGCAAAACCAAACAACAACACAAAAAAACCCCCAAACCAAAACCACTCCCAAACAACAACAAAAAACCCTCCCCAAAGGACAGACACAAGCAAGCAAAAAACCCCCTAGATCCCAATGAAAGGCAAACACACAAAAAAAAGCTGTGCCTCCCCCCCCCCCCCCCAATATACTGACAAGACCTGCTTTGTTCAGCATTCAGCCCATGGTGGGGTTTACTATTGTAGCGATATGTGAATTTTCCTAATTCAATCACTAGGGTAATCACTTAGGAAAAGATGAGATGACAGAAGCAAAAAGGGTTTCATAGATCATCAAATCCAATCTGCTGTGCTGAGCATATTGTCATATCACCCTATTTATAAATGTGCCAGCTCCATCAAAATTGGTTGGGATGTCTGCTCCTCTTACCTGTACGAGCAGTGTATTCTAGAAATGCACTTGTTTTATGGAGGGTCCAGTCTATGCTTATTTATGGTCTGGTTATATCCATGGGCTCCTCAGTCCGCACTGCACCTCAACAGCTTGTTTCTCCCTCCAGTGTTCATACCTTGGTGTATTCATATACAGCAGTCAAAAGACTTCTCTCTGCCGTTTTTCTTTTTTTCTGAATTTTGTGCCTTTCATGTAAAATAACTCTCATCTCTCTGATCGTCTTAGCCCTTCTCTGACCTCTAGTAGTCTTAATTCATCATAAAAATAGGTAACTGGAATTTGTAAGCTTAATTGTAGATGAGGTCTTACAGAGGGTAATACAGAGTCACAGAATCCGTTTGGTTGGAAGACTCTGGGATCATTGAGTCCAACCTTTGCCCTAACACCCCCATGTCAATTAGATTGTGGTGCTAAGTGCCACGTCCAGGCTTTTCTTAAACACCTCCAGGGATGGTGACCCCACCACCTCCCTGGGCAGCCCATTCCAATGCCTAATGACACTTTCTGTGAAGAAATGCCTCCTAATACACAGTGCTCTGATTTCTTATACCGTATGTGATGTGTCATAGGATTGCATTTGTCTTTTTTATGTTTGTACTTATGATTCATGGTCATTGCAATGTGTGTGACCAGGCATTTCCAGCTAGTGAACTCTGAGCCTTTAGTAGACATTCTTGTTATATGCCAAGACTTTGTCTGTATGATGAGACCTAAGGTTGCCTTGTCTTTTCTTTCCTAGCTGAAGGGAAAGCAAGCCCTAATGAACAGATGGGAAGAGATGGTGGTGCACTTTGGTCATGTTCTTGACTATCAAGGGTCAGGACTGTAGGTTGCAGAGTCTCCAATGCCCATGCTTATTTCATGAATTATTTTATCAGTTTTACTGCATTTATCTCATTTGTGTTCTCTGCGTTTTTTATATTGCCCTGTTGTGTCATCAGAACAACTTATCAAGCCACTTACTATTGTGAATATAATATGATTTAGATAGATGCTCCCATCTTCATGTATTAGAAGTATGACTGAGATCTTGGGTGAGGCAGTTCTCTATATTATTACTGGCTCGATATGGAATAGTTTAAAATCTGTCTTGGTCAGTCTGTTTTCATTTGTTTCTGAGCTCAGTTGGAGGTACAGAGTATAGTTATGTTCAGGTGGCCTTTTTGGCATTGGGGGGGGGGGTGGTGTCTGTTTACATTTGGAGCAAAGATTTAGAATTAAGATGACTTTATTTGAACAAGTTGACTTCTTTCTAGGAGATTATACTTATTTTCAGTATTTCGTATATAACAGTGGAAAGAGAGGCTCCAAATACCCAGTGTGTCAGTGGTCTTGGTTAACAGGAGATACTGTAGCTCTAGCAACTGTCTTTTCATTAAATTTACAGGTTTAAATCAAGAGGCACTGTGTGTTTGGCTTACATGCAAGATTGAGGTCAAGGCACGTGTGCTCTGTTCTCATCCCTGCCACGGATCTGCTGGATAAGCGTGAGTCAGACTCTGCCCTTTAGTTCCTTTGTCTATAAAACTTAAAACATACATCATCAATTTAACAGTCCATGACACCTTACAATTTGAGTTCAGCCATGGCTGCCCCCCCCAGGTTTCAAACCAAGTGGTATGTTAAGGTGTATTTGGCAACATTGCAAAAATGTGGTAATGATTATATTAAATCAGTGAAAAAAAAAAAAGTAAAAAATTAATATGTTCTGTATGTTACTCTAAGTTCAGCAGCTGAGAGTCACTGAAAGTGGTGTTTTTAAGGTTCTCTGCAGTTAAGTCGTATCTTGTGGGAGGTACACTGGCTATACCTGGACTGAAAGACCATAACCAGTTACCTGGGTTTTAGGAAGCAGAAGGGTTAGAAGCATGTCCATATTTCACTCTTGTTGAGTGTCTCATTCCTTTCCTCTTTCAAGAGTTTTGTCACCTTCCCTGTAGGACCAAGAGCTATAATTTGCCGCCTTCCCCTCGTTGCTCACTGCCAGGAGGGTAACGAGGCCTGACTTGGAAATGCTGTGTGAGCGGCAAGCAGCTGAGCAGTCTGATTCAGTATATTGCTGCATACAGCACCGTAAATCTGGCAAACCTAATTATACTCAGAGGGATAATGACAACTCCATATGGAATGGAAAATTGTTTGCATGTAGATTTTTGCTTCTTAACTCTTCTGGTCTTCCTGTAGTTAGTAGGCAGGCAGCAGCCTCCAAAGCTAACAGTGATAGCACTTCTTGTCCAGCTGGCATGGAAGATTTAACTTCGGATGAGCCAGCTGGCTATCTCCTTGCCTCCTTTCCACCTAAGAGACCGAAATATGTCATCTTTGAGATATGACCAGACTCTTGGAACTTACACCTCTTTCTGGGAAAGAGGCAGCATTATTAGTACTCTGTATATGCTTTGCCTCAGAGATATATAAAATATACAAATATATGTGTGTATGTATATGCTTTATCTATCAGTCTTCATGCACAGATGTTAAAACTAAAATGTATACCAAGAAACTTCAAGCTCACAAATAAGAATCCAGAAAAGGAACCAGGAAATGAAAAACCAAGGTACTCTGTTTTCATTTTGATGTGACTGTCTTACTTCCCCTACCAGGTATACGTGATAACTTTAATTATCAGTTGGATTGTTTAAATATGCAGGTGAATTTATTCCATATACGTACTCAGAGGCATGGATGTTAGGAGGATCAGAGTATTTTCATTTCCTGTATTTGGGGATTTAATTTATTACTTTTCAATATGGCACTAGTGGATTTTGTACTTATTTTCCTTTCTCTAATAAATACAAATAATACAGAGAAAGATAAAAATGGGGTTTTTAATAACATTGTTCTATAAGTAGCCCTGCTAGGCTCTGAAAGTCACATCTGGAACAATGAATTGAATGGGACGCTATAACATTTACTGATGCTGCTGTTTGGCTGAATCTTTATTTTGCAGAGGCAGCAATGTATCAGTCTGAGCCATGAATTTTTCCCAGGAGAATGTAGAATTTGGAGACAAGTGAAAGTGATAAAAACACAGAGAATACCACCTATTTGGGTGCAGTGCTAGGGTAATATTCATGATGCCTCATTAAATTACAGATGCTTCTTTTAATGTCAATTGTCCCAGCCAGTCCTGACGAGCTCCTTTTAATAGCATGAGAAATGAATGGGGTTATTTTGCATCTCCCCTTTTGGCTGCTCAAAACTTAGAAAATGCTTAAATGAAGCAATTTTAAAATTATCCAAGCTTGCAAAAATGAAATTAAAAGCGTGACATAAAAGCACTTTAGAAAGTGCTAACTGTGGATTCTTGACTTCTATCTCGTGAACAGCAGATGTGGCACAAACCTCTAGCAATAATCTGAGATGCCTACAATGAGGAGGTTTATTAAAAGCGACAAAGAAAACCTTTTACTTCATATAAGTAACTGATGTTGTTTGTTCATGGAATGCCTACTCCTGGTATTTATATTGACCAAAACAAGAAGGTCTTTATTCAAATATACCTTTAAATAAGGCTAAATATTTACTTTTATTTTTTTAAAAAAGCAACTTTCTTCCAGGGTAATGAATGAGGATAGTGGTAATGAAATCATTAGAATCCACTTCTTAATTGAACATTAAGAGTAAATGAAGGTAAGATTTTGGGTAATTAAAGCAAAGGAGCTACATATTTTAGGCTATTACAATCTGAACTAATGTACTGCTACCCTTTTGCTCCGTCAGTTTCCTTAGAGCAATGTGTACAATGTCACCTAATGACTAAGGTAACTAGTCTTGGCCGTTGATGAAAGCAAGGGGCTCACAAGGATCTCAAAGGATATCGGATGCTGCTTGTGCCGAGGTTGCTGATCGTGCATTGTTCAGTGCTCTCATCTGTTCTGAACATTTGTCATCTGCTCTGTCATGATCTGTGATCTCCGTCTTCTAGGTGAAGAAAATAGTCCCTCGATGTTTATTGCAACTGGCATTGTGAATAATATATATTTAAGGATGGTGAAGATGAAGCAAAATTAGATCACGTAATATCGAGAAAAGATCTCAAAGCCTATCGTGTAAGACGGTTTTATAAGCTGACTTTGGAAATTCTTGTCTACACTGTCAAACTTATAAAGATAAGTTGAAATAAACAAATAGATATGATATTTGTTAGGAGCAAATATCCTATTCTAAGTGGCATACTTAAGGTCTTTGCATCTTTTGCAAGTTTTAATTTCTTCCACTGGAGGCAGTTGTTCAAGTTGCCTAGCATTCAAGTTATTTGCAGTAGTTCTTCAGCCACAGAATCCTTCAAAGGTATGTACAGAGATATCCGCAGGAATGGATCCAACTCTATTGAGCGCAGGAGATCTCTGATGCTAAGTAAGATGTCTCATGTTTGGATTCCACCCACAAAAAAGGGATGTTGCGCGATTCCTAAGTCCTAGGACTTCCAAACCATGGGTTACATCGTGAAGATTATTTTTAAATCTTTTAAGTGAAACCTGTTTTTGGAGATGACTTCCCTGAGGATTACTGGCAAAGGCATTGTATGTGTGGGGGCACTCCACAGTTTAGATGGCACAGATGTGATGACTCTTTCATTCTAATTTATCTCTGTACATGGTTTATAACATGCCCCTCAACTACTTCTTGGTGTGCAATTTTTCATGCATGTTCTTCACTAAGAAGCAATTTTTTTTTCCAAAGGATTTCAAAGAAAATAATTTTAGCTCTGAGTGAGCTGGGCGTGAAAAGGATTGTTTTGACACACTCTTATGCTCTGGTTGCTCCAGAAGCACTTAAATCTGAAAACTGCAGTTGTGATGGGTAAATCTCAGCCCCTCGGATAAGATGTTATAAACACACAAAAATAACATTGAAAAGACATTAATGTTGCAAAGTTAAGTGCTTGCCAAAAAAAGTTAGGCAATGACAGAATGAACATTGATGGTGAATCTTTAATTCAGCCCTGCTCTGTGTATATGTTATGCCAACTTTAAAGTGATAATGTACTATTTTTTCACTTCCTGTCTTTTTCTCACATGGTATTGTCTTTCCTTACCGAATCTCTCTTATCACATTTGTCGTTCCAGAGCCAGTTTTCATGCCCAGTAATTCTTTGCTTTATCCATCCAGACGTCTCATTTCTACCCCATCCCTGACACTTCCTTGCCTCACATTCTTCCTTTCACCTTCACTCCTGAAAGTCTCTGCATCTGTCTTTCAGTCTGCTGCCTTAGGTCATCTTTCTGCCATTGGCCAAGAAGAAATGAAACTCTAAGGAACAATAACAGCAACAAAACCAACATCATATTTCTTATGTACCTATCTTAAGGTGTAGG
>NW_009599705.1:27492-45175 GCF_000690535.1 Cariama cristata | reverse complement strand
GTGGGAATATATTTGAGAACAAACTTTGGAGGAAGGACGGAGGGAAACCCTTCCAGACTGTGGCCACAGTCTAGCATCTCCCATCCTTTCATCTTGCAGGTCCTTTTGCTATGCCATGTGCTTTGGGATTTCCAGTGGGGGTTCAGCTTCTTTATTTCAATTACTGATGTGCTGAGTTTTCTAAGACTGTGTTAATAGATCGAGTAAAGGTGTTAGAAAGGTCTGCTGAAGGAAGCTATCTAGAAAAAAAAAAGTCTGAGACGGAAAAACATTGTTGATATTCGTCATGTATTTGTATTTCACCAAATATATGTGAGCGTGCTAATTTTGTGTGCAACTCCTCTGTGAAACCAAGCTCTCCTTTTTCCTCTTACCCTCCTCGTGTGTCCCCTATCCTTTCCTTCTGTCTTTTTATTAAACTGTCTTTTTCTGCTTTCTCTTTGGTTAAATTAATTTAGACCTATGAGGAAGGTTCCTGTGTGTATGTGGCATCAACTGGAACAACTCCCTGCAGGTCTGTGGGGCATTGCTCGTCTGTGCTCTGTGCTCCTGTGGCGCTTAGCAATCAGTGTGCGGGGAGATGTGAACACACTGAACAAACTGGTGACCCCAGCTCACTGGGTGAATTTTAACCTTAATTTAATTTGGGAAGTTCCAGAGCTTTCTCACTGATATTGCAAAAAGCTAAATTACGTTCTTAATTTTCTACACTGTAAGTAGATCTGGGTAATTTGTTCCCCAGCTGTTTAATTTGCAAAAGGGGCTGTCATTCTGTGTTAAATAAAACTGGAAGAGAAGGAGCCCAAGGAAGATCTGTGTAATGATGAAAGTTTGTTCCAGATCAAAGCTGCTGTTGATATTGGGTGTGATCCAAAACCTCTCCTGACGCCAGAGGAAAACTTCTACTGATGTCATCAGATTTCAGATCAGGGCCAGTGTGCTCAGCTCACTGCTCCTCTGGCCACTGCTCTGGTACCTGAATCTCTAGGAGGATGGGCTGTGCCGAGAACATTTAGAGAGACCCTGCTCCTAATTCCCTCCTGCATAGTACCACGTCCAATAGATGCCCCCGCCCACTTGTATAATATGCTCTATCTGTTTCCCCCCTCCAAGTATTTAATGTGAGAAATCTTAGTAATTTTTTTTTTCTCCATCCTAGCCTTGCTTTTCTTTTCCTTTCATAAGGCCAGAGATGCGTGATTTTGTGTAATCCGCTGGTGTCATGGACCAGGTCTGGGTGGCCCTTGCTGCCTGGTGGGCAGCTGTCCCCTAAACCTGAGTTGATGGCTCATTCAGCCAGGAACTTATTCCTGGATGGTTTCTATGGACTCATTGTCTGACCCTGGACATGCTTGGTGGCCCTACCATTGACACTCTCTGTGCTTTTACATTTTTTTTTTTAAAAAATAAAGTTTTGAGAATCTAGGCGGTTATATGAGAGATAATGGATGAATCGGGGTTTCTAGTGATCTGCTCTGGTATTATTGTATGTTATCTGCCCAGGCACCAAACCATGGTCTTGGCAAGACCCGCCAGAGCGTGGCCAGCCCTGGGGCTGAGAGGTGTTCCCTGGTTGAAGAGTTTGAGATCAGTGGTCTCCTTTTGACTCTGCTTGTAAAGGAAATGGCGCACCTCATCTGGACAGTCACGGCTGAATTGATTTCACAGTTGTCTTACTATCCATTTTGCACTTTGGTGTTGACAATCATTATTTTCTGTTTTGCTTCATCTGCCTGTTTTTTTTCCAGGCTTTATCTGTCTCTACACTGCTGATACTTCCCATTTTCTCTGCCAATTTACTTTTAGTGGGAGCGGGACGGAAACCCCTGTCAGGTAGTCTGTCTGCTGGTTAAAAGATGTGTTGCCCTTATCTAGGCAATCTTTTACATCAGTTCAGTGGCCAAAGACATGAAAATACTTTTCTTGCTGTCAGAGCAGAGCAAATATTTAACTTTTTCCAATATCCAAGTTTTCTCTGATTTTTAATGACTGTTGATAACAGATTAGCTGCTATGGCAAAGCTTTGCTTTATGGACTATGTACTGTTTGGGCTCTGTGCTGGTGGGTGAAGAGAGCTGGTATAAGTTACTTTCCTATTCTGAATCTGTTCTCCCACATATAAAGAGAATAAAAATGCTGGCTGCCTTTCTGGTATGCTTTGAAATCCACTCCTGAAAAATGTTACTTTATAGATGATAACATCCAACTTTTATTATAATCAAACCTGTATGTAATCAAACCTGTATGAGCATTATGTGTAAGAAGGCAGCTTGATAGTATATATGGCTGTAAGTGTAAAGAAATCGGGAAATTCCAACCCCTGCTGTAGATGAGTGACACTGCAGGCATTTTTAAACACAGATATTATCTGTTCATTCTGTCGGTAAGGCAGAGAACATGGTAAACTGCGTTGCTACGTGTTGAAATTCCTCCCTGTATTTAATTTCTCTGCCATGATTTTGCATTAGCATAATCCTCTGACCTAAATATGAAGGTATCAGCAAAGGACCAAAAGCTGAAGTCAGGTTTAGAGCTGAATGTCCTACTATACTTTGCGAATGGCATCAGTGTGGGGGAAGAGAGCCGGCAGTAGGAACTCGCACCCCTAAAAATCTAGAATTGGACCACAGAATACAGCTTTTTTTTTTTTGAAGACAGAGCTTCACTTTTGATGGCTTCTCTCTTGATGTCTACAACTTTTACTCCTATTGTACACTTCTGTCTTGGACCATGAGAACCTTGAATGTACTTTTTGGGGCATCTGTTTACTTCAGAAACTTCTATCTTAAACATCAGCTCTTTACTGCCTTACAAAAGCCAAAAGGTTTTGTTATCTCCAATAAATACACATCAGTTACTGTTGATTTAAAAACTATTTTTAATTTGTGAACATACCGGAAGCATAAACTGTCAAATGTGAATCTTTGTTATTTTCTGATTTCAGATATGTGAACTGGGTAAATCAGCATGCAATTCTGTAGATGAACAAGGTTTCAGATCTACCTCCAAAACTCCAGCTGCTCCTTTTGCTAGTCTCACTTCCCTTGCTGATCTTGCCGGCACACCTGAGGGGATAGCCCAAGGACACGTATAAGCTGCTATCTGATAGACCTATGTTTTAAAGGTTGGTTCATCAAAATTAATGCCTTGTCCCTTATTAGATTTTTATTTTATGATTTATTGGTTCCAGTCCCTGGCATCAGTGCAATAAACTTAAAAACTCCAAAATCTCTTCACTTCATTTAATACATGTTGCAAGAAGGAATGTCTTTATTGTAACTATGCTGTCTCATTCTCCTTGTTAAAGGAGCAATAAGGTTGCAAATTGCATGATTCATCAATCTGGAAATGCTTGTGCAACCCAGTTCTCCTATTTGTCTGCATCATGAAACTAACTTATTGCATTTCACTGCCGTTTTATAAAAGCTCAGAACAAATGCTTGTTTACAAGTGAAGCAGATTATACGCAGTTGGTGTAAATCAAGATAGTAAAGTGAAGTTTTTTCCTGAACTGCAACCATTTCTTGCTACTGTCAGTAATAATAATACGATGACTGTAGAAGTAGCATCTCGAGGTCTTGAAAGGATTAGGACCGCATTGTGTTACACACTTCAAATATACCTGATGAAGTGTTATAAATTTCCCTGAAAGGGGATCGTGCCTGAGGGAGACCCAGAGCACAACCAGATTTGTTAGAACACCTTTTATAAAGTAGTTTGGTTTTTTCATTAATAGACTTGAGCTGTTAATAGCAGGGAACTATTTGCGCTGTTCATTCTCTTGCACAGTTCACAGACCTGCACACAGCTGGAGCAACAGTGAGAAGCCAACCCTGCTGTACACTTACTCAGAAGTGGATGGTCATCCTGACAGAGCCAAGGTTTCTAGACAGGTGTTGGGAAACTTCTTTGAGGTCCCTTGTGTCAGCAGGTGTGTGTTACACCTGTAGTTTCTGTCTGCATGTAGCAGCCCATTTTGTCTCTTGGCGTGGTCCAAGTTATCCCACCACAGGTTGATGGACACACTCACCAGCCTTTTGGTGTCCTCAGTTTACCAGTTCTTGGGAGACTTTCATGTGCTATCTCATAGCACATATGTTTCTACTCGTCAACCACCGTTTTCTGGTGACAGTTCCTCCATCCACATGTGTTAGGTCCTTGGGGAGCCCATTGAGGCAGGCTCGTGGATAGGGCTTTTCGTGGCAAAAGCCACATTGCTGAGGCACTGACTGTGACTGAGGGAGACAGAATGTGCGTGGGAGAAAGGAAGAAATGACCCTGTTGTGTAGCTGGGGAACTGGGCCACAGCATTTTGCTGACTTGTCTCGCCCCTGGCAGGAAACCTGTAGCAAGGCTGTGAATTGAATCCAGGATGTCTGTGTCCTCCTCGCTCAACCCTTCGCTTTCAAGATCAACTGTCTCTGTGTTTTTCAGCTCCTGTTGCTGCTCTTGCTCTGCTGCAAGATAGGCAGTCACAGTGTACTTGCTTTTCTTGATTTACTGGCACTCTGGAAATAGGCTCCAAGATCTGAGGAAAACCTCAGAATGCCTGAGATGGAGTCTCTAGGGCTTGGTTGGCACACTCTTACTGTGACTCAGCCTGAGCTGTTTGTTCCTCTCGGTGAACTTGTGACATTTCTTCTAGTCTTGAATGCACAAAGTGTGGATAGAAAAGGAGAAGCCCAAAGTGATGTGTCAGGTGTCCGAAGAGAGCAATTGCTTAGAAGAGTCCATTTTCCCTACGTATCTTCCACTCAACTCATCTAAAGTATTTAGAAAAAAAGAGAATAAGCTAAACATTTGTAAGAAAATAAATCCAAAAGGAAGACTCAAAAGGATTAGGAGAAATTATTACTGAGGCTATGATCCAATATAATGTGTTTTGCAGGAGTCACTTTGTTTTACCAACCTTTGCCTTTCCACTGGTCCCCAACCCAAGTGCTGAAAACAACAGTTGACAAACCCTTGTTTTTATTTCACTTTAGATATTGCTAATATTTCTTTAGATAACACTGACAAATGTACTTCGGGATAGAGACTTTGACTATATTGATTTGGTGGTGGTGGTGTCAGCACTAGATTCTGCTGAGGATACGAGTCATGACCAGGTCTAACATTTAACCTTTTGTCTAGTTCTTTTTTTTCAGTCTTTCAAAGCTTATTAGGTTTTATGGAGGAACGACTGTGTGGAAATTGCTTTTATCTTTAGGTAAACGCTATTCATGTAATGCAGACTGTATGTATAGAGTTTATAGCTTGACCATGTAACGCTTGCTGGTTTTGAAAATATCACAGTGTGTTTTGAATGAAAAACATCTAGGCCTGGCTGCTTCTTTGCACTGGGATCTGATGCTGAACCATTAACAGTTGCAGGATCAGGCCCTTAATCCAAACTGTACAACTGGGAAATTGTAGAATTTGTACCAGGCCCTCAAAAGAGATCAGTAAACTCCTGGCTCTTTTCCTCACCCCAGTTAAAAACTGGGCATGGAATGGAACTAGATCAGTCGATAAGATCTGTTACCTGCCCCTACAGTACCTGATGCCACGCTGTGCTCTCCTGAGCCTATCCAGGCCTTGGAGAAGACCCTGGGAGTTGCAGGTGACTACTTAGTGCAAAGGTCAGGAGAGTTGGAGATGTTTGTGTTGAAAGCTAAAAAGGAAAATTTGCGAAGACAAATAACTCCACTCTGTGCCTTTTCTTATATTCCATTGAGTATTGCTATTGATTCACTGAATTAAAATCATAGAAATTCCTTTAAATACAAGTAACTTTAATAATTTGTAGGTATTCTTCACTGAATTGTCTTAGTTAATTAATGTCATATTTAAACGAGATTTTGGCTGAGTAAAGTGTCGTTTCTCCTTACTGTTAAAATATACCTCAGGGTAGAGCAGAGTATTTAAAGTGGCTTGACAGTGCTGTTTTTTTTTCAACCTACTATGTTTGATAAGTAAACAACCTATTGCTGACACTGGTGGGAAGCAAATAACAAAATAGAGTTAGTATAGGTATCTCTACCTGATACTAAACTTGATATTTCACCACTGATTGAATGTAATCTTACTGGTTTTGACTGTGCTACTTGCAGAAAATTGCTCTCCTGTTTATACATGAAAAACCACTGGACTTTCTGGGAATTTAGAGAAGGAAAAATGACAACAGAACTTGGCTGATCATAAAGTGCCCAGTAAAATTTTGGCTGTCAGATGGAACACACTTGAAAGATTTTGTGGATGTGTTTTGGGTTAGGAAAATTGGTGTCCTCTCCTAAAAAGAAAAAAGAAATACTTGAGCTTTTGCTTTTGGAGTGCAAGAATGGGAACAAATCCTAGGCTACACTGAAAGATTTAGAACAGCAAATTCATGTCAGGTTAGAAAACTAGAAAATGATAATTACAAGAGCGCACTGTAATTATTTTTTTTCCTCATGTAATTCAGTTGGGAGTCATTGCTCAGGAAAGGCATATGATCAATAAAGTCTTGTTCTGTTTAACTATTATAGAACAACTTGACTAACATCTGAGCCAATTTCCCCACAGTGTCTCAAACTTCGAATAAACAGAAAAGGAGACAAGTCTGCAGGTTGATTTAATGTATGGCTAAAGATGAGTAGCCAGAAATGGAAGGAGAAATGTGATACAGTGCTGTCAAAACTCTTGTTCGAGCGATACAGGTAAGTATTAGGCTACAAAGCGTTGGGACCATTTTTAATGGTGGGACTAGGTTTGCTTAAAGGTGCGTTGAAATCAGTAAGAGAAAAGTGCCGTACCTCCTTAAACATTTTGGTGAGTTGTACTGGTTTTCTGGCTAAAATGCAGATGCTTTTCTGTCTTTGTAAATCTGTGGAAGGCTGGATTTGTGTCAGGGCCCTGAGAACATGAATAAGGCTTAATGACCAGCCTTACCTGGGATTTGCACCCATTAGGGTCTTTAGCCCCTGCCCTGAGCTACACTGGAGGAGCCAGCGCTGGTCTCTATCGCAGCCACAGTGATGCCTGGGCATGGATCTCCTTGATGCAGACCTCAACCTGCGGACTGGCTTCTTGGCTTGAGCTTGGACCTGCTTTATCACCATGGTGTTGCCTTATGACTTGGACTCTTGGTTGGACCTGGCCACCGTCTTGGAGTCTGCCCTGCTCCTCAACTTGGGGTGGTGGAGGGGCCCTGGCTGGTGACACCCTGCCCTGCTGGTCCCCATGGGGATCCCCTGCCTGGCTCAACTCCCCTTAGGGAGAAAACTTGCTGTTGTTGCTCCCTGATAGCTTCTTGTGGTTTGGTTTGGTTTTGTCATTTTTCTTATAAAAACAATAAATCATATTCTGCGGACTTGTCTTCTAGTCCATTGGCTTCACAGAGATGCTTGAATTAGATCTGATGCCTAACCTTTAAACAATTAATGCTAGATGAGCAGGAGCACAACCATAGTGAAATCAAAATTTTCCCTTCATCTCTAGGATTTGACATTATTTGAGGTTTTTTGACCTAATTCTCTTTCCTGAGCTTGGCTGTTTCAAAGATCTTGCAGGTCTCCTCTATTACAGATCTCCATTACCCATTCCCTAAAGACCAGATATAATCTTTTCATCTATCTTGTGTGGTTATTACTGCTTACTGCAACAAATCAGGACAGCTTTAGCAGCTTTAGATGGATATCTGTGTAATCTCTTCATGGGCTGGCCAGCAGAATCCTACTACTCACCGTTACAATGATCTTTCATATTCACCATGTGAGTATTCGAGTGCTCAGATTTTACTAATGAGAGTACCCTGGAGAGAAGATAATAAGCTTCAGGGAAGGCAAATATTAATCTTTGGTTTTAAGGTATTTGCGGTATTTGCTGAAAACAGTGAAAAGTGCTTATCTATCTGATTTTAAAATTTACAAGTCGAACCACGTTTGGTTATTTACATTAGTTGGAGAGCACAGTCAATAAAGTAGGACTTGTGTGAGGGAAGTTTTAGTGGAAGTTAATTACAGGTAATCAGGGAATGGACAAAGTATACAGTAATGAATCTTAATGCCACAAAGTTAATGAGAATTTTGTCATTGATTTCACAGTGGACTGGATTTCGTGAAAGTCCTATCTGGTTTACAGAGAGAAAATTTTCCTAATGTGTAGGTCAGTTTCATGTTAATAACTGTTTGTTGAGATAATTTTAGTAATTAAGAATGTGTGAAAAATTAGATTTGTTTGCATGATTCACAAATACAAAACAGAAACTGATAAGATGAATTACTTGCTTTGTTAAATTCTACTACTTTGCTTGTAACTGCTGGTAATAGCAGTTGGTATCACTAGCGCTCTCTGGCTGAAAAAGTTAACCTGATTGAAGTGATACAGTTCAGTCCAGAGCAAAATCTGCAGTCAAAAACCAATCACAAATTTATACAGTGAGTCAGTGGACAGAAGAATAAAAATACTAAGCTTGCTATTTGTGAGTGGAAGAAGGATATCCAAAAGAGTGTCTTCTACTTAGGGAAGCAGCTGTAGATTTTTGTAATGATGCTTTTCATGGTAAATGATGGTTCCAAGTAAATATACTACAAATATAAAAAGAGTCTAAAATTTTAAGATTTAATTTTTGCAAAATCAATAAGGTTCTAAAAAGAAGCGCAGTCCATTAACTTTCTCTGGTTTTATTGCACAAGAGGAGTTTTTCAGGTTTTTTGTGGGTTTGGGTTTTTTTTGTTTTGGTGAATTTAAGACCTTCAGATTTATCAGAGTGTGAATCTGAGAGAACTTCATAAAGGGATGTTACATGACCGAGGCTGCAAATGGACTTCCCCCCCCCTCTCCTTGAGTGGAGAAATCCTTGCTCAGCCTCTGTCTTTGCTGAAAGGAAGAAACTAGTTCAATTTTCATGCCTAATTTTATTGCTGGACATCATAATGAATTTAACAAAGCCTCTAGGTTTTTTAACTGTGATTCTTAACTGAGGTCAGGGTTCAGAGCATGGGGTTACAGGTGGCCGTATTTAACACAGAGGTGCTTAAGGATAAACCAAGGGCTGGAGGGCTGGACTTTGTGAGACAAATTTCTGCAGATCTAAGGAATCAGTCACCGCAGGTGGATGCAGAGCTGAAGAGGAGACATAACCCATGAGAAAAGGGAGAAAAGTAGGGGCTGCAAGTGGTGAGGGAGTTCCCTGGTTCTTATCACGCTGGGGTGGAGCTGTGGGAGGGATGGGCTCTGGAAAGGCTGAGCTAAACCAAAAACCAGGGGAAAGAAAGGGAATTAAGGCAAAGCTGAAAAGGATGTGGAGGAAAAAAAGGAGATGGGCAAGATGGGACAAAGAGTCAGTTGTCGGGAAAATCAAATCACTGGGGATGTTTACGTATATAAAGTTTAGTCTCATGGGGCTTTGTTCTTGTATTTCTAACACAAGAGAATAACCATTGCTCTGACTGAGGAAGCTGTTCGTATCCTGTGGTAGAAGAATCGGCTCCAGGCATGAGTTCTAGCAGAATTTACTTTTGCTAGATAAATAAAACCCACATTAGCTGCCAAATAAAAATCATTATCACATGAGCTTCTATTACGCTTGCTCAGTCACTGGTGTTGGAGCAGATATTATCAACTCATCTCGCATACACTGCCCGGCAGGTGGCTGATACCAGGCAGGATCGGAATGCGGGACAGAGCCGCATCTCTAGTCAGTGTATTGAGCCACTCTTGAAACTACAGTTCAAAGTCACGGCTGTCATTCAGCATCCTCCCTGCAAGACGTTCTTGGTACTCTGAATTCACTTACAGCAGTCGTTTTACCCTTTGGGTCTTCCTTGGGCTATTCAATTCATAGAACAGACAAACAAAACATACTGTAGATACTGCAGGTTTTTATAACTTATTTTCTTTTTTTTTAGTTAGTCATATGTCTCTTATGCTGTATATTAGTGTCCATTCAATGCAGAGCAGTACAATTGTGAGACTGGAGGGCAGTCAAAAGAAAATTGTTCCCTTGTGTGCATTATTTTACTGTTGCAGTTCAGATCCCCAAAAGAAAAGGTATGTTGTTTGTTTACCTCATCTTTAATGTTAAATGTAGTCTGCACTGCTGGGGTGGGTGCTGCTGTTTGGGGTGCCCCTTCCAATTTGTCATAACTACTAAAAAATGATGAAAAAATGATGATGTACTGACTACTGGGAAATGATGTAAAAAAAAATAATCCATATTCATTCCAGAATGTGAAAAGATGATCCTAGTATTCCTTTCATTCATTTAGAATGGCTTCCTTATTTATCTTTGTTCCAACAAGCCTAGAAATAAAGTTCAGTGCAAAGAAAGGTGTATTCTGGGCACTAGCAGTCTGTGTGTGTCCCATTTCAGAGGCTGAGCAAAGCTGGAGGGACCCATTTTTCTGCCTGCTGTGGCTCTCTTGATTATTCTTTTAGCCAGATGTCAAACAGAAAACTGACAAACTTTAGATGCTCTTAAAAATGATGACAATAGGAGAAGATGATGGAACGTAACTGGATTGTACTCTTGCAGGTGAATTGATATTGATTTTAGAGAACGTAAAATCTCATTGTGAGACAACCATCTCTCTAGCCCTCGGCTACGCTCTGCCACCTTGCCTGCGTTGAGGCAGGCTAGGACCTTGCAAATGGCTTCACGCCTTCCAAGGAGATGGCTTTTGTGTCATGCAGTTCTGTTTTGTACAAGCCTGGTTGCTGTAATTTGTCTCTCTGATTAGTCCTCCTCCTGTTGCAACCATTAGTAGCCATCGCTTTGACTTCAGTCGTATAGATCTATGTTGCATTAGAGCAAATCTGGTGATGATTTTGTATGAAATGTTGCACTGTAGCACCTATTTTCATGGGCATAGAAGGATCTGTTGTAGAAAAATAAGATACTGTCCCAACCCAATGAAGTGGGAACTTATTTGTTCCCAAAGTGTATTTCACAAGTAGTAGGAATATAATTCAAATATTTGTATTTTAATATGATTTTTTTTCTTTCACCTGCAGATTTTTTCCAAGGAAGTTATATTTTGCTTACCTTATTTCATTTTGCAGATAAAGAAAGAACATAAGAGAAAATATTTTTGCTGATGTTTTGCTTGTGTTCCCTTATATACAAAGAATTTTACAAAAAAGGAAAAGGAATTAATTCTTTATCAACAAGGCACAGTATGCAATCATTAATTATTCTACAGATATTACAACTTATCTGTAGTGTTCAATTGCAGCAAATGATAGTGGCAAAGCTGGATTTTGTGTGGCTTTATTACTATAAAGGATGTAGGACAAAGAGAAATGATGTTATTTCTGATTTAACTTTTATATGAGCATGTAAAAGAAATGCATGCAGTTGTAAATTGTTTCTTTATGAGTTCCTCTTATCAGTACAGCCTTCTGTTAAAAGATATTGTTTTTCTGTATAGTCTATAGATGTCTCAAGCATATTTTTGAAAATACTTGTTTCCAGGCTGTATTAACACAAATTGTTTCTATGTAGTGTATATATCTGCATAATTATGGAAATATGTCACAAATAATTCTACAGGGTGTAGCTTTCATTTTCTTCTGTAGTGATATCAAACAGCAGTATAATTATGGGGAACAATATGTAGCGGTATCTTTAACTTGCAAAGACAAGGTGTCACATCGAATACAGTACAAAACTAATAGGGTAATACAGCATGACAGCAGTGAGTTCAGACTCTGTGTGCTGAGGTATACGTTAGGGTATGTGTTGGAACAAAGCAGGAGACAGAGTTCAGGAGGCAGAAGGCTTGTGACGTTTATAAATCTAGACGTGTACAAATTATATTCTCCTGTCCTTCTGTTTTGTATGTTAGGAAAGCTCTGATGGCCTAGAATCTGATTTTTTTTTCCAGACATCTTGCTACTTTATTATTAAAACCCATGATATTAAAAAGTACCTGGCATGTGGTTGATATTTGACCTAAACGTAGTTGATTTTTTTAATTTATTTTTTAGGATTTCGTCTCCTATTTATGTAGCCAGATACTAGATTGTGTTGATTGTACAGGTAGTGCTTCACCTTACCTCCAGTGGTGTTCATTTTTGTGACACAGAATGCAATAAACACTGAATGCGTTCCAGGTTTCTTTTTCCTTTATGATTGCAAGTAGTATCACAATAAAAATGTGGGAAGCGTGAGTGATCGGAGTTCAAGATACAGCTTTGACCGCTCAGTAAGGCAGTGTGTGTGAACAGCTTGAACTGCTATCTCTGGCAGGCGCCAGAACTCTGTCATAGCTTCAAAAGGCTTCTACTCCTGGGATAACCTTAATGATGCGTGGCTGAAAGAATCATTTGTATTGTTATTAACAGATGCGAATGAGCGAACTTATGAATCGGGTATTTAGGAGGATAAGAAAATCCTAAGCAACTGGATGCTTGAAAAATTTGCTTTGCATTGATTAAGTGTGGTGAAAGTTGGCGTATCTGTGTTCAAGGGTCAATTTTACGCAATTAAACTAGATAGACAAATTTGGAATAAGCTATTTTTACATAATATATACAGCTTGTTAAGGATGAAAAAGTTTCTCATTTTTTCAGACAGTCGTATCTCAGAGAGATCTTGTCATTCAACACAACTTTCCCTTGCAGATGATTTTTGTATCATATTTCTAGTCACAGCATTCAGTACTAGCAAGGTGGGGAAGGTATCCCAAACAAGGCCCATAACAATATTTTGGGAACCCTACTGAATGAAAGTCCATGGGAATGGAGGCATGTCGGTAACAAGAATTGGCCCAAAGCGAGCCGGGAGGTGATGTTAGCACGTGAAAAGTTGTATGTGCCAGTGCTTGATAGTGGAGTCCAACTCTGCTGTTAAGTAAATGTGAGGTTTTTTTCTACCAGAAAAGAGACATGATTTCCATTGGGAGGTTTACAGGTCCTATGTATAATCTAAGGCAGGAATTCCAAAGTTTTGTCAGGCAGGAGCAAATTGTGCAAGTTCATTTATGGGAGGAGTAAAATTCCTCAATCCACTTTCACATCCACATTTTGGGTAAGGACTGCTTTTGTTTTTCTGCCCTTGCAGAAGTGGAAACTCCCTCTTTTCCAGGTGATATAAATTCTCCTGCAACAGCTTGATGCAACAGCTTCTCCCTGCCAAGCAGAGTATTAGGTGTAGCTGGGGGAGTGTACAGGATCTGGCTGGGGCACGGTCCAGACTCTTGTGGGATGACTCTTCCGTGGGGCACTTTGGCTGCAGGCATCATCTCATGGAGCACCTACGTATAAAGCTTGGTTATAGCATAGTGGACACAGCCCCTTTAGTTGCTATAGCTCTATGTCTGTCAAGCAGCTACGTGAAGAAATTCCAGCATAGACTATACAACAATGCTTTGTGGTCTGCCAACAGACCCACGGGCTGCACTTCTGGAAGCCCTGCTCTGTAAAGGTTGTTTCTGCCAGATGATGTTGCATTCCAGAACACTCATATGTAAGTAATCCCAGTATCTGAGGCCACTTATAAACAACAGACTGTTTCTGGAAGTCTTTTTTGGTATATGCTTTCTTATTCTGCTATATGGGCCTTTTTCCCTCTTCCTTGATTTGTCACCTGAGAATCCACATAAAATGAAGAAGGCAGCATGTTCAAAGGAAAGTTCCTGGAGCTGAAATCTTGCAGCTGTTTTGTCTCTGTGGTCTCTTAAATTGGAGTTGCAGTTTGTATTACTTGTGCTGAGGAGAGTTAAAAGCCTAAAAAAGTTGCTGTTGGCACCTGTGGCAGAGGGTACCACCACTTCACAACACAAGAGGGGATATGAGCTCTTGAGAGCTGAAAGCACTGTAGATCTGATCAGTGTGAGAAAATACAGTGTGTGCAACTCCATGAAAAGGTACTTCTTACATACAGTACTTGTTATCATAATTCTGAGAATTTTCTCCATCATATTCACTGATTGGACACTGCAGCTGGATACAGTGTGGGGAAATGGAAAGTGAAATGAATTTGCTCTAGTAGAGTTACTGTTTGTCATGAGCTCCAATGAGGATGGTTGTGGTTTCTAAATGCATTTAAAAATGAAATGTTGATGCACCTTTTATTCATTTGTATATGAGATGAAATGCATCCCCTAGTGTCCTTTCCCCTGCCATCAAATCGGTTTACAGACAAGCAGCAGTCCCAGATGTACCATCTACGTCTGAGAATGTTTTTTTTAGGTGGTTGTTTGGGGTTTTTTGCACAGATGGAAGATAAAAACTGCCATATCCTGGCAGCTGGGCAGCCAAATATCTTTAGATAATTTTGGAAGAATATGTCTGTTTGTGGGACTGTGCCTTGAAAACGGTGTCTGACTTGATGGCAGGTTGTAGTTGGAAAGAGCTCATTAGTTGGCATCAGTTGAATTTAAAGGCCAAACCAGAAGCAAAAACCAAGTGCAGTTTGTGGTTAAGGACCCATTCGGTATGGTAGTGTCTTTCCTTTTTTCTTGCACTTGTTTTTTTAACCAATTACAGTTATGTTATTTGATTAATTGAACACAACTAGCTTATTTAGGACTGGAAATTTGACATCTCTACTGCATCAGACTTGAAATCCACTTCAGAGGCATCTTTCTATCAGGGAATGGCTTCTTAGAGTCAACCTCAGGATTACATTACAGCTCCTGTCTGTGCTAGATCTGCTGTGCATCAGGAGGTCGGTGTAAATAGTGAAAATCTGTAGCCTGGAATAATCTAACCTGACACTGACAACCTAAACCTACATTACAATTAGTATGCTGGGACTTAATTCCTTGCTAAAGCACACTGCTTTTCTCACTTGGGAATGTAAAAGTGCTTATAAATCAAATTAAAGTTCTTATTTAAAAAAAAAGATGGTCTAGGTTTGGCCTCACTTGGGCATTTAACCTCTCAAATATAGAAGGATCTGTTCTTATAAGTAGGAAGATACTGATAATAACAGATAATATGATAACATAATCAGAAAATCAATTTGTGAAATGATTTTACAAGACTATTTTTGTTTATCTTGGCCAGCCTTAATCTTCTGACTTGAGAAATCAGCACTCTTTCAGCACTCCTTGCTGAAAGACTGTTGCTGACCCTGCCAGTTTCTATTGAACTAGCTCCTCGGCACATGGTTAGCAAAGTTACGTTTGCCTTTTACTCAGCAGAAATTTCAAAGTTTCAGCCTGTCTCTAATTCCCAAACACTTGCAAAGAAAGCCAAGTGACAACACACGGAGGGGAAGCATCCCAGCATGACAAACGGTCTTGGATGCAGATATTAACAGGGCAGAAAGTGATAGTCTTCTACGGCTCAGCTTTCTTCTTGCCTTTGCATTTTTTCCTTTCCTTTCAAGGTGTTTCCTTTTTTTCTTCACCTCACTGGTATCAGGCTTAAAAGGACACCTCAGGAAGGTCAGTTGATTATAGACTGAAGACAGCCTCAGTCAAAGAGGAGGATTTACAATTAGGAACAGATATAAAGAGATCTAAAATGATAGGAAACTTTTTCTTAAGTGGTTGTAATTTATGCTTGAAAGGGTCATAATCACATTGCTTCTCTGCACTTATATCAGGTGTTTCATCTTAAGATCTCAAAGGGGTTTAGAGTGAATTTGATAGTAGTATAATCTCCTTCCCCTTTAACACATTGCAATGACAGAGTAGGAGAAAAGTTGAGAGTGGGCGTTAACAAAATCCACAGTGTCCTCTCCAATTCAGGCTGGCATGCTGTCTCCAAGAAATGATGTGCTGTCACCTGGACCTCACCAAACTAGCTAGCTATAGCACACAGGTGCTGCCAAAACCTGATCTGATAGAAAACATTATGGAAGTGAAAGTGTAAAAAGCTGCTGTTGTGACCAGAGCCAGAGATGCATGATAAAGCTGGGGGAGCATTGTGCCTGAATTCAGATAACTAAATCATAAATGGCTACCTGGGGTCATAATGTTGACTAGTTGTCTAGATCCCCCTGTATGTTCAAGGAATGGAACAGGCACTTCTAACACACAATTTCAGATCTGTTTTAGATGTTCCTCTTGGCACCATTAACTAAAAAGGTCAGGTAGATGTTTAAAGCTAGGTGAAATTACCTTCCTGCCCCCTGCCAAAAGCAAGCGCTTTGTGGTGTTAAGGCTGGGCTGAGACGGGAACTTTGGATTCAGATCTTTTGATTCTTGGGTGAAGACTCTAGTAAAAAGAGAGTACTAAAGTAATTATGATTTTAATGAAAGTTGCCTGAACTGCTGTGCTCAGTGCTGGACTGCAGGTGGTCTTTATGCAGTGGGCATGCTGTGAGTTGTCTTAAACAATTAGATCCTATGGAGATCAAAGTGGAGAAATAACAACTTTAATGTTTGGACCACAGCACATAAATATTCAGGTCCCTGAAGAGTCATGATGCTGAGTGTGTAAGCACATTTTATCAAAGCGTCTCCAGGACTTTGCTGTTAGGTAGCTGCCGGAATGTGGCTTTTTTGGTTGCTTTGTGGGTACAGAATCGCCAACAGCACTATTTTTTGTGTCACACAGGGAGTTTGGGGTTTTAGGTAACTTGTCCTATATGATACTGTGCTGCTTTCAGCTGGGACATAATTAATTTTCTTCCTAGTAGTTGGTACAGTGCTGTGGTTTTGGATTTAGTGAGAGAATAACGTTGATAACACACTGATGTTTTTGTTGTTGCTAAGCAGTGCTTACTGTAAATCAAGGACTTTTCAGTTTCCTATGCCTGGCCAACAAGGAGGTGCACAAGAAGCTGAGAGGGAGCACAACCAGGACCGCTGACCCAAATCAGCCAAAGGGGTATCCCATACCATGGAATGTCATGCCTACTATGTAAATAGGGGAGAGTTGGCCAGGAGGCGCCCATTGCTACTCAGGGACGAGCTGGGCATGGGTCAGCAGGTGGGGAGCAGTGGTATTGTGCATCACTTGTTTTTTTTTCCTTGGTTTTCATTCCTTTCTCTCCCTTTGTCTCTCTCTTCATTACAATCGTAATTATTATTATTTTATTTCAATTATTGAAATGTTCTTATCTCAACCCGTGGGTTTTACTTTTTTCTAGTTCTCCTCCCTATCCCACCAGGGAGGGGCAGGGGGAGGAGTGAGTGAGTGGCTGTGTGGTACTTAGTTGGGGGCTGGGGTCAAACCATGACAGACACCAAAAGTCTGTACTGGAAATGGGGATGACAGCCTTAGTATGCAGATGATGGAAAGGGCTGTGTTGAGTATACTTCATAGGTGTTTCTTGTGGTCGGAGCAAGCATGGAACTGGCCTGGTTGTCTCCATACTTGGAGTTGACCAAATATTAAAAGAAAATAGATGGGAAATAGCCCAGTTTGGCTTCCTTCAGTTAGTGAGACCTAATGAAGGCCCAATGTTGCTCCTGCTGCAGCAGCTTTGAGGCAGCTGAAGAATTACCTTATATAGAGCAGGTATTCCCTAGGAACGCCTCCCACTTTCTTTATAGACCAGAGCTTTATGATCTTTCTAAGTGATAAGGAAACTGCAGAACAAAAATGTAACTCAAGTTTACACTGTAGTATTTGAGTAGTCTAAAGGTGTGTTGCTAGCAACTTGTTATATTAAAAGCTGCTGTCCTTTCGATAACTCCTTCAGCATTGTATTATGTGAGGTTTTTTGTTGAGACTTCAGCCTGCACAGCTTCCTAAACAAGCTCCTAAAACTTGAAATCTCGCACGTGTTTGCAGAAGCAACGGATGCCGAGGAAGTGGCGGT
>NW_009599705.1:17155-27470 GCF_000690535.1 Cariama cristata | reverse complement strand
AGGAATGGTCTTTAAGAGTCAAGCTAGACTTACAAGCACCCCATGTTCTTCGGGAATCTTCCTTATTACAAAACAAAACTTCTTTCTTAGAAGATTTAAGGCAAAGAAATAACTCCTTGCCAAGATAACGTCTGCTGCTTTTGGTTACTGGCCTCACTAGAGCTTTCAGGAAAATCCTGCTTTAGGCACAGATGGACTTGTGCTGTTTCAAGGGAGTATTTTATAGGGAACGATTAAGCTGTACCATAGTCAATTCTGATCTTGGCAACTTAAAACTTTTTGCTCAAGTGAGGGATTCAACAGCCCTCTAGGTTTCCCCTCCCTTTTGCCTACTTGTCCAAGGTCCTTGGACACGTTTTGTCATCTTAACGTCTGCAGAGAGAGCTAACTTAACATCTACCCACCATCTGCTGGGTAAATAAAAATTTATTTCACAGCATGGCGAGACATTCCTTCCACCAATAAAGACCTATAGACATTTGCCCAAAATTCAGACACTACTTAGAAGATTGAAATACTTCTGTTTAGTTTGTGTTCTGTTTTCAGTTTTCACATACTTCTCCACAGCTTAGCCTTTTTTTCTGAAATAAATGTTTAAAATATCCCAGCAGAGCCTTTTTTTTTTGGTGAACTGTCTCAGATTAGGAGGCAACCAGAAGAGGTTTCTTGTGGAAATCAGGCAGCATTTACAGCCTGATTAATGCACAAGTAGCTTACTGCTGCTCAATCTGTCTGTATTTGTGTTGCAGTAGCATCTAGAGATCATAGCTCTGTCAGGTTGGTGTTATACAAACACAGCCCCTTTGCTACTGAGAAGATGCTTAGGTGCTCAAGTTAGAGAGTGCTCAGATTTTATGTCTTTTCCTATTCAGACATCTCTCACTGCCTTATTATTTTGAGAGTGGGAGCTTTCTGTCTTGGTCTGGACTTGCTGTCCCTGGTCTCACGATCTTTTTCCCTTTTTTCTGTGGAGTGGAAGACTTTTCTTATTAATAACATAATAGCACTAATGCTTTGTGGGTTCTTTCATAGCTTCAAAAACTTCATGTATTAAAAAGAAAGCAATGAGGAGGGGTAAATGTCAGCACAGAGCTGGTGGCCTGGGAGGTTGGTGAAAGCTGGTGATTGGGGTAGAGCTTTGGGGAAACTCACGTGGCTCTGACCTGGGGTATCCTAATAGTGATCAGTCCATTGAATAACAAACAGTTATAAAAGGAAGCAAGTGAATATGTATTAGAAAGTGCATTAACGGCATAATATTTTTCTGGGTCATTCTGAATGACATACTTTGTGAAATCCTCCTTTGATTTTTCAGAAATATTTGCTACAACTCTCTGGTTTCTTCCAGTGACTTGCCCTTAGTGATTTCATCTTATGCGTGTGACTTTTTAGTAATATATTGGGATTTTTTTCTCTTATTTTTTCGTTCTTCAGTTCAGACTGAACAACTCAGAGTCTGGGGTTCCCTAGAGCTTCAGCCATATTATTCTCTTGTTTTTGCTGTTCCAGCTCGGCTGTAAATTGCATTTTCTGTCTTTTTCTAGCAGTTGAATGAGCTGTTCCTGTCCCTTTTCTTCCCACCAGAAGCCTGATTTCTTTTGGTTAATTTGATACCTTTTCCACTGGATAGTTTATCAGTTTCTTAAGTATTCTGTTATGTTTTATTGGCCTTATTGTCTGTCTCACTGTTTAATAAGTCTGGCATAGTGCCTTCCCAATGGATTTCCTATGCCTCCTTTGTGTACAAGGTTTTCGGCAGTTAGAAAGAGTGTTTTCTTCTTGGTTTCAGTTTGTTTGGGCCTATGGGTTCTTCCCTGCTGTTTGACTGGCACTTCGTGGTCGGGTCCATCACTTTTCTCCAGCCTGATTATCTATTTGGTTGTCATATCCTTCCAAAGCTCCAACTATGTTCTAAATGTTAGTCTTGAAGTTTTTCCAGTCTCCCCATTAGCTTTCTCACAGGGATGCAAAGTGATTTTCCCAAGGGCATACTGAATTTTAAGCTCTCTAGCCACACACACATGTTTATTATAAAAACCCTGTGGCATCAAAGACGATCCAATCGGTTGTGACAGGGTGACTTCGGGAGTCTCACCGCTCTGCGGCTGACCAAGGAATGGGCACTGACTGATGGATACTTTCTGGAGACAGACTGATAATTTTCTTATGTATGCCTGAGACAGGCTTAAATGCTGAGTTTTTTGAAGTGGCACACAGAGCATGAGCCTCTCTAACACCCTTGTGACAGCTGAACCTAAACAACAGTAATGGTGTACAGAAACAGAGTGTTACAGACCTAGCTGGAGACTGACTAGTTGTGTCCTCCACCCCAAGAAAGAGGAATTAGGCTCTGTGTAGCAAAACCAGAAAGGATAAGCAAGAAAACACAAACTTCCCTAGCGCTGAAGCATACAGTCATGTTCCTAAGGCGTTTGTGTGCCTGCGTTTCCCACCAGCGTGCTGTAGGGAGCAAGGTTTGGGAAGCTGGAGGACAGGTGTGGATGCTTGTACGTTCTCCTCTGAAATCCATGGCAGAATCACATCTCTTGAAATGCATAGTATATGGGGGATGATTTGTATGGACCTGTGGCTCAGATTTTCTGGACTGAATCTTCCATCATTCTCATTCTGCCACACATCATCACGCTCAAATCCTGCTTTGTGAACATCTCCATGGAAGACAACAGAACAAGTAACAGGGAGAAGCAATGTGGTGTGTCTGAACCGGAACCTGCATCAGCCTGGGCAAGTCATTAAGCTTCTGCCAAGCTGATACAAGTCACCTCTTGTGAGGTGGATGTGCTGTTTGTGCAATGAGTTCATCTATTATGAGCTCAGCTTTGTACGTTAGGGTCAGAGCAAAGTGTTGCGTGTGGAGGATCAGTTGCAGGACAGGGAGCATGCGTAAAGGCTTCTTTTTCTGAGCTTTTGAATTAATAAGTGAATGAATGTGGCTTGTTTGATCGGTTTATTTCCTTGGCTGATATTTCTTCTTGTTCTTATAAGCTTTTGCATTTCTTGCTCCTCGTTTCAGTGTCTAAACATTTGACTTTAATTTGTCCACATAAAGCTCCTAGGAGGTAAGGTTGTAGCTGGAACTTGGAGAGTTGAAATTACTTTAATAAGCTTCCGTAAGCAGCTTGTGAGAGGACAGGGACCAAATCTAGGATTTTAGAGGCATGGCAGCAACCCCATTTCTACTAGTGCTCCAGTTGTTTGGGAGGGCTTTCCTTCTGGAGATATGCCTTTATCTGTCTTTCAGGAACTCGCTGTTGAACTTGATTTTAGTGCAGTCCCACAGTCCTCCTTTTAAAGATGTCTTTCAAATCAGTATTTTTTTATGAACTTGTGAGTTTAATTCCCTTCTGTGATACAACAACATCATGATTGTGGAATGACAGGATGATTGAGGTTGGAAGGGACCTGTGGAGATCATCTTGCCCAATCCCCCTGCTCAAGCAGGGCCACCTAGAACCAATTGTGGTCCATGTCCAGATTGCCTTTTAATATCTCTGAGGATGGAAACTCCACAACCCCCCTGGGCAACCTGTACCAGTGCTTGTTCACCCTCACAGCGAAAAAGTGTTTCCTGATGTTCAGACAGAACCTCCTGTGTTTCACTTTGTGCCCATTGCCTCTGATCCTGTCACTGGGCACCACTGAAAAGAGCCTGGCTCTGTTGTCAGGTATTTATACACATTGATAAGATCCTCCTGAGCCTTTTCTTCTCTGGGTTGAACAGTCATAGCTTCTCAGCCTTTCCTTATAGTAGAGATGCCTCAGTTCCTTCATCATCTTCATGGCCCTTCATTGGACTTTCTCCAGCAGCTCCCACTTGTACTGAGGGCCCCAGAACTGGACCCAGCACAGCAGTTGTCTCACTAATGCTGAGTACAAGGGAAGGATCACCTTCCTCAATCTGCTGGCAACACCCCTCCTAATGCAGCATGGGATACCATTAGCCTTCATTGTGGCACGGACAATTATATTGTTCTGGTTTTAAGGAAGGTTTTGGGGTTGTATCTTCCCTCTTGAAATGAAAACGTTTATAGGTCTGTGATATTAACTTAAAAGAAGAGAGTAGCTTTAGACAGAAACATTTTTCTCAAAGTTATTTAGTGCATTTAAAGGATTATTAATAAAAATAATAAAACCTTTAGGAAAGTCTGACAAAAAAATCCTTCCACTCTGTTTCTTATTTTTCTCCTTTTCTGAATTAAGTGATGCCTTAATTTCAACAGTTCTGGAGACTCCACAACGCCTCAATTTTCAGTAGAAAAAGGGACTGGAAAAAAATGCTTTTCAGTCATCTGTTTTAAAATAAGATAATATAAACACCGTTTCTTTTTCTTTTCCTGGGCAACCAGAAATGTTACATAGCTGCAGACTGCTAATGACACTCCCTCTAGAGAGCCTGTGTAATAAATAGGTTTTGAATTCTCCCTTAGCCTATTTGAATTTCACTTTTTCCTCTGCATAGTGTTGTTTTTACAAGAATAGCATGTATCTTATTAGCGGAATTATCTTTATCTTTTGCGTGGCTGCAAAGGAGACAACAGAACAAGGAGTTTCACTGCCAGGAACTCCCCTAACAAAAACCAGAGGCAATATTATTCTCTAGTTTTTATGGACTGGTAGACAGAGATCTTCAAGAAGACATCTAGATTGTATTGCTGTCTGGTATGATCGATATATTAAAACATGCGGGAAATGGAAGAGAGGGGGTTCCTGCTAGATTATGTGTCTCTAAAAATGGATGCTACCAGCATGGGAAATGGCACGACTGCTTTATTTCAGTGTTCAATCTTTATGTTTGTATGGGCAGGGGGAAATACAGCTATATATCTGTATCAGTGTAGTTAAATCTTGGTGATGTACTTCTGGGGACTGGGTCATGCTGGAGGTTCCTTATTAACCAAAGTTTGAGGTGAATGGTAGGCATGAATCTCCTGTGCCTGAACTTTAAATTCAGCACATCAATAAAAATTACCAAATTGAAGGTGAAAGGAGTCTTTGTAACATGCTGCTCTTCTACTTTCCAACAGTGATGCAAATGAGGATCAGAGTTGAATGTGAGGGCAGAAAAAAAAAGAACATTTGAAGGTGAAATTTGGAATGAAGCAGAATTCCTTAGAGACAATGGAAAATCTCCGTTGAATGAAGGCACTGATGATCAGAAAGAGACGATGAAACACCATGCTATGACAAGAGGTAAAAGACGGTTTCCAGCTGCCATGGGTAGGTGGCACAGGCAGACGTGTGCAAAGTCTTCCTGGGCAAAATACCAGTTTGGTTTGGAAATATTCCTTAAAGTCCGATGCTGCTTCAGACCCCCTTCATCTGAATAGGGAGCAGGAAACCTCTCTCTTTGCATAGGCACTTGAATACTTGGCATCCCAGACCACCCTGACTCTGGAAAGTCTGATAAAAGGCTGAAGTCATCAGGGAATTGCTGAACTCCTCACAGCTAAAAAGGCTTTCACTTGTGTTTTGCGTGGAAATTTTGAGATGACTTTTAGGTAGAGGCTACTCATCTGTGCATCCCTGGAGCAGCATGGACTGTCATGGACTTACCTATACTGAGCAGTGCAAGCCAAAGCATTAGAAGCAGACCTGTATCCTGCTTCTAACTTGTTTCTTGATTTTGAGTAACTTAGAAAATTACATCTCCAAAGCTTGGCTTGCTTGTCTGTATGATATATGAAAGCCCTTTTATAAAACTTAATTCACAAAATGTTGTACTTGCAAAGGGATATCATTACATAGCATGTGGTGGATAGAAATATTAGATGGATACAAATCAGTCAATTACTTAAAGCTAAAGGATTCAGATGGGCGCTATTTCTACTACTAACAGTGAGTAGGAACTTCACATTTTATGGAGGTCTAGACTGATCTTTTTCTATAATTCTTTCCTTCAATTTTATTGTCGTCAAAATCTTGACAGGCTATCAGTACACTGTCCAGATTTCTATAACATATAACTGTGATATACAAGCATGGAAAGCCTACCGTAAAAAAAAAAAAAAGCCAACAGACTCTAAATCTTTTATGATGCATTATTCACTGCATACATTTTAAACCGAAGCACTGTATCTACAGCCTATTCCTATTGCATTGGGACTTCCACCCTTGTTTTAAAATTTCACTTTCTGCTAACAATTGCACCTAGCTGTAATACATTTTTAATAACAATAAAAAAATTGTTATAAAGGTAAAAGGAATAAAATAGCAGGGGGTTGTAGGATGATATTAATGCAGTATGCTTTTCATATGGTTCATACGAATTTCCCCTTTTAATCATAACCATACATCTCTACAGCACTACTTGGTTTGAAACAGTTTAGTGTTGCAAAATCAGTCATGAGAGTTGCTTGACCTGAAAGTTTGCCAGTTTAGAGAATGGAAAAACAGACCTAGCAAACATAAGTGTATTGAAATGTTTTAAAATATAAGAAGTAAATTCTGTTAAACTCACTAGGGCAGATTCAAGAATATGTAAAGTCTATTTGTACAGCTTTGACTGGATGCTTTGCACAGGACAGGTTTAAAACATAGCCTTCTGAGAGTGAATTTCGATGATTTATTAAATTGGTTCTCATTCAGTGAGAGCGGTGAAAATTTTTATGTATCCAAATCTGGGCATTGTGAGAAGATCTTTTATGCTCTGACATTTGCAGTAGTCACAGTGTATGCCTGCAATATTAAAAAAAAAAAGCTACCTTGTACAACAAGGACTTCACAATCTTATTTGCATAGATTTTAAAGATTCATTTTGGATTAAACATTTACTCTACTTTAATAAAAATCATAGTCAGTAGTCATGGATATCTTCACTGCATGCTCTTTTTTAAAAAAAGTATCCCCACATAGTACGTAACACGGAACGAAACTTGAGCTGTCTAAAAGCTGACTCAGTTCAAGGCTCACAATCTGACTGCTGTTGAGCATGAGGATTTGCATTTCTTCACAGGTGGAAGATTCTCATTTCTCAAACTTAATTTCCCATTAAGCTTCAAATGCCAAGCAGGATCATGAAGGGGAGATGCAGTTGTCTGGACACTTTTCAGAGGAAAAAGATTGAACTGCCCTCAGGAGCTGAAGTGTCTCATCAGTTTCTAGAACTTCCTGTTGAAGAACTGTTGCAGAAGGTAAATTTATACCTTTGAGGCATGTGGGCCAATGTCAGGCTCAAGCAGGATGGAAGTGTGAAGGGTAATAGTAATTGACCGGTACCAGTCTTACCTGATCACACCCTAAGGACTGACTTTGTTCTTCCCATAAATGCTCTTGGGTCTAATGTTCTCCACTGGCAGCCCAGCCTATGGAATATTTTAGATGTCTGTTGGCATCACAGGCAAAATTTCCTTATTGCCAAATAGACTTGGGAAAAATTCAAAATGAGGATGTTCTAACACCATGAATGTTTCTGGCTTCAGTTTCTAACCAAGACTTGGATTTATGCGGTGTTTGCAAGTTGCTTGCATTCACACTTGCATATATGTTGCTAGAGGCGGCCTGAAACACAATATGGCTTCCAGTCCCCAATTTCTCTCTTGTGTTTTTGTCCCTTCACTGTTTTGGGGAAACTTGTTCATTTACCCTCCTTCCAGTTCTTAACTATATAGGAAGCTTTAAGAAGCTTTCATATTCCAACATGAGAGCTCTGGAGCACTTAGATTTTAGAACTTGTGCCATCTCTTGTGCCATTTTTGACTAATCTTTTTAATACTCTTGCCCTCATTTCATCATCTGCTCTCAAGGCTTGGAGGGAGACAGCGCTTGGCACTGCATTTGAAATACATAGAGTAAAAAAATGTATAAATGATCTGTCATAGCTTGGATACTCTTGTTTAATATTGATGGGTTAAAAAGGGCTGTTATATTGCTTTTACCCATGACAAAGTTTGACCATGTACACAGGAAAAGGACAGTTTAGAACTTGTATGCTTTAGTTACCTTTCTCCAGCCTCCTCATTTATCATTCCACTTTAATTTTTAAATATTTCATTGCATCTTGATAATATGCTTAAAATTTAGCTTGGCATGAAATGCATAAACTGTATTATTAATATGCCATTATTTTATGGTTATACAAGAGCAGATTTGAATTGTCACTTTAAATCAGACCATAAGTCAAAGCAAAGATCTTAATAGGCTGCTTAGATCTGTATCTTCACTGAATTAAACAGTAATTTGGCAGTCTCTTCTGCTAAATGTAGTGGGATAGCTAGTTAGTGTGATAAGCTGAGGCAAATATATTGTGTTGCAATGACGGAGATGATTCCCTGTGGCAATTGCGCTGGCAGTTGAGTTGATTCTTCTTGATACACTAATTCGGTGTGTTCTTAATGTTGAGGAAGGAAAATGTGTTTTAGTGGCTCCTAATGTGAATTCTAGGAGTTGGGCTGAGTATCAATTGTGTCACCCAAGATAGTCTTCCCATAGTCTTCAGATATTTGTTCTTCGTAGTCCATTAAAATGTTTTTACTGTGGAATGTATCTAGTTGGAATTCATATCTAAATTGTAGACTATTGGTGAAAATGCTTACCATTCCTAAAAAACTCCATATACTTGATAGGGAAGAGACAGTGTACTTTATAAGGATGCCAAAGCTATATTATCCGGCACTGGTGTCTCTGACAACCAAATATTTTTCCAGATGTCTCAGCATCAGCACTTCTGTACATCCAGTAAACATGTTCTAAGAAACTGAGCATACTCATGGCAATGCATGGGGTACCTTGAGCGCTCACGTGAACCACATACAAGTGATACTTGCCTGTCTCCTGATACAGAATTACTCCTGACTCTGCATCTCCCGGACTTTGGAGAATAAGGGACCGCAATATCTTGTAGATGCCCTTACTTTTTATTTCAAGTATTTGATTTGGATCTCTATTTTGACAGTGTATTCTGAGAAGAAAAAGTGATGTTTATAAAAATCCATGTCATAAATGAAGTGATGGTGTTATTAATGCCTTAATGGAGATATAAAAGTTTAGCCTAACCCATCTTTGTAGTTTATTGAGGAGAAACATCATTTTAGATGGTCAAATATGCTTGGACTGGAAATGGCTAAGAACTCTTGCCATAAGTGAGCATTCATTAGGGAATTTAAACATTTTTTGCAGATGAGGTAGATTTACTTACAATAATATTTCTTCAGACACTACTAAATAAAGCAAAATAAATAGAAGATACCACTGCTGGTCTTCTATGTTCTTTTCAAAAGAGGCTATCTTTAGTAGGGCATTAGCACTTTTCCACCTCCTTTAGTTGCTGTCCATGTATTTCAAAAAAACCCCTCTAGGTAGTGAAAGATGAAGATGGAGGGTGAAAAGCAAAGTGCTTTGTGTAAATATAAGCCATATTTTTCTGACATTTTATAGTTTTTTTTCCATTGACTGAGAGAAACATTTGTGTATTGTGTGTGTTCCTGTACTTCAGTTGCTGTATAAAATGTGTTCAATACATGTTTTAAATTCTGTTTTAGAACAGAAGTATAGTTCTTCCAGTAATATTGGAAAAAAGCAAATCTCTTAAGAGTAGGCATTACAGAAGACTTGCGTCTCTCCTGGGAATAAAGCAGCAGTGTTTACTTCAAATCAGAACTTGAATTTTGCTGAAACCAAAGACTGTATTTCAAGAATTACTAATATTGGAGAGAGGATGATGAATCAATAGTTAAAGCTATCATATATGGCATGAAGAAAGATCTTACAGATAAATACACAAAAGGAATTATTTAATGTTCTGTTTCTCTTATTTCTTTTACTACTTATGCTTTTACCGAACACTACCTCAGATCTCCCAAATGTGATTACCATTTCAGTCTTGTTGTCAAATTAGGAGAACAGCAAGGCAGGAAACAAGTATCATTAAACTGCTGCCTGTTAAAAGGAGAGACAGAAGCAGCCAGATGTTTGTACTTTAGTTTCATCTTAAGTTGTTGGCTTTGGACTTAAAGACTTTTTATTTTCTTGTAGTATAAGTGCATACTTTCAACCTCTTCAGACATCCTTGACTTCATTTACAGTGAAAATATTCAGCTGTACTGATATTCTGAGAAACAGAGTCAGCGATTGCATTTCTTAGTTTTTCTTTGTTAAGGATAGTAATGTCACCATTTTAACTGCCTTTGAAAGTGTGCTTAGGAATCTCTTCTCTTGAGCGAAAGCCACATTTCATCAGCCTTTCTGTGGGACACCACCATTTCATAACTTCCATGTTCTACAAAAAGAACATCTCTGTGTCTTGCTTCATGGTACCTGTCATCTATAAAACCATCACTTGGCTTTGTCAACAAAAAAT
>NW_009599705.1:0-17124 GCF_000690535.1 Cariama cristata | reverse complement strand
TTCACCCGTGTTGAAATTGAGATGCATATCCTCATCTCACTCTTGAGGACTTTCCTCTCCTGTGCTGGTGATCTTCTCCGGAAAGCTTACATTAAAAAAAGAAAGAGACAAAAGGAAAGAGGAACAAAACTTCCCTCATGCATTCCATTGCATTTATTTATCTTCAGTTTAAACATAGGATCTTGTCTGTCTCCTTAGAGGTTACATTGCTCTCTTCTTTGACAGACTAGGCAGGATTATAGAAGAACTTATTTACAGCTGCTTTGCTGCCTGAAAGAATACCTAAAAACTTTTTTGTGTGTGAGAATTTTTGTTTTCATTTCAGCTGGCAAAGCAAGTGTTTTTAAATTGGGGGATTTCCTAAGTTTTTGCCCAGGGTATCCACCTATCTATGAAATGTCCCAGTTTTTGCAGTTGTGTGGCCCTGAGGGACAGAGGGAGGTGAGCTACAGAGGTCAGCAGAAGCATCAGCACATGGGCCTCAAGAGTACTGGGAGGCTTTTTCAGGCAGCCGGTAGAGACCCTGCCAAGAAAACCAGAGCCTGTGTTCTTTAGCTCAATAGGATTATTTTGCACTGCTGAAAAGACACAAAGTGAATTTTAATCTGACTAGAGCTTTCCGGTGGATGATCTCCTCTGCTCCCTCTGAAACACTGGTCTATCTGATGCTGAATGTGATCCTGATTTTTCTAAAGGAAAAGACTGGGAGTGAACTACAGATGAACCAGGGCTATATGGAGCCACATGATACCCAAGTTACATCTCTATAAGAGACTGTACTGAGGATACGTCTTTAACATATGGGTGGACCTGGGAAAAGATGCTTCTCTGTAAGTAGCTTTTTCATCATGCAGGCATTTAATTAACAGTGTTTCCATAACTGTAAAAATAAATGAAATCTGATCTCCTATGGGTTTGATTTTTCTGTTTGATTTTGTTGTCTAAGACAGTGGAAATTCTCCCTGGAGCTTTCCCTTAGTGGGAGCAGGTGTGAGGAGTTGCCTTCTCATGTGGACATTTCCAGGGTTTCTCTATTTTTCATAAAGTTGCTAGGACCCAGACTGTCTTTCTGATCTTGATCTTTCAAATTCAGTTCAAATTGGTCAGTGGGCTAAACATTTATTGAGGGTGACAAATATGCAGGTAGGCACAAATGAGAAACGTTATCATAGAATAGAATCATAGAATCATTATGGTTGGAAAAGACCTCAAAGATCATCAAGTCCAACCTTCTACCCAATGCCACCATGCCCACTAAGCCATGTCTCAAAGCATCACATCATAGGGGAAAACCAGACAAAAATCTAACAAGAAGGCTTCTGCAAATGGACTATTTTATAATTTTCATAATGCTGAAGATTTGGGTGGGGAGAGGAGACAAGCTGCTAGCCCACTGACAAGCTGAAAATGGCATGTAGTACAATATGCCGGAGTCAGCATACTTTGGTGGATTCAGTGTCTTGTAGAGAATCTGTCTGACGTGTTCCTTTCCTGTGAAATGGCACTTTCAAAAGTCACTATTTGGCTTCTAATGTTACCCTGACTATTAAGCAAACTCATTTAACTTATTTGTGCCTTATTTGTAGTGCGTTAGAAGATAAGTAAATGACCTATTGACTGTCTGCATTTTAGCTGAGCACGTAAATCTTGCCTAATATTAGGATATTTTAAACATTTGAACTTTTTTTATAGGACCTGCATGTAAACTCCAACTTTATTGTTTCTGAGCACCTTTTTAAACATTAGAATATGTGTTTTAAGTGTTTAGATATTTGTCCTAATGCAGTGGAAATCTTGTGCTTGTATATGTTTTTGGAACGTTGTTTTCGTTATCTTACAAATGTAACGGTAATTAGTAATAATGCAACAATTCTGATGACCCTCAACCTTTTTTGAACTACAGGTATAAGAAATACCAACAGTTGTATGTTAACAGCAAAGGAGGTTTTCTTAAGATTGACTGCATATAATTTGTCAATGTAGTAGAAAATCAAATTTAATCTATGTGTAATAAATGGAGCTGACATTCCCCAAACAAAGCTTATTACTCAAGAGTGGCGAAGTGCTGGCTGTAGTAGTGACTTCAGTCCTGACTCATTACCAAAATGGCTCAGTGCCAATTACCAATTTTCATTTGTAAAGAGCCCTCACAACCTGTTCCCTTACTTGGAATTGCTGCTGGTTTTGCCTGACTCTATCAAGTACGTCTCAATCTTGTTTCCTTCTCTCTTCTAGGCATAGTTAAAGTTTCTTCTGCCTTCATGCGCTAGGGGAATAGCTTGTATGCAAAGTTAGTTTAGTTATGTTTGGTTTTTTATTTTTTTTCCTATTCTCCCCCAAAAACTCCTTTAAGATCCAGAGCCAAACGATTAGTGGCTCCAGGGCCACGCTACGTTGCAGCCTTGCCTTCAGATCCACAGTGCCCGAGACGCAGTCCTATTTCAGCTACTGTTGTATACAGGCAAATATGAATTAAAGTACAAAACAATCCCCATTTTATTACACATACAAACTGTAAAAAGCCATTATACAAATCTGCTTTTGCCATATGTATATTAGCTAAAAGAATGCCTTGGGGCCTAGCTACAGGACTAGAAATGGCTTTTCCTCACATGCTGTTTTTTCCACAGAGAAGTTCAAGGCCAGTGTTTTCAAACACTGATTTATTTTCTGTTATTCAGTTGTCTATCGTAGGCCAGTGGTGCTCTCTAGCTCTGAAAAATCAGTCCCAATTAAATGTGAATAACAACACCAAAAATATTAGCCATACTTGAAATACAGGCTTCTAACTTTCTGGAGCTCAGAGTTCAGATTCCTAACTGTTTAACACGAAGAAGAATGCTTCTGTATGTGAAGTGGGTATGAGACTTTGCTGGTTAATTTTGTAGTAGGTTTGGAAATGCCCATGATATTGCAAGCTTGTGGAGATGCATCGAAGTCTTTTGGGAAGTCACCTCAATTTTCACAAAGTTTATGTCCTTCAGCCATTGTGTTTTTCAGTCATGACAGTCCCAGCTAATCTTAACTGAATTTTCAGTCAAAAGCATGTCAGAGGATAGAAATTTGAAAACAGCTTCCAAACCAGGAAGCAAACGTAATTGTACAAAAGTAGCCCAGTCATGCTACTTTTTTGATCCAGTTGGGATTTGGGGGAGACCTTCTGTGTGATATTTCTGGTAGGCAATACTAACCTGGCATGACATGGCATTGCACAACAGAACTTTAAATAGCTATGGTGGATAACATGGTCAATTTTAACTCCTCTTTATAATTCGAGGATTCTTCAGGATGGCATATAATTTTCTTGAATATATTTGTTGTTCATAGGTACTATTTGCTTCTAAGTGCTATTATTTATTCTACAGACTGAATAATAAACAAAAGTAGCAATTGGAATTCTAGCCACACTCCTCAGCCATCAGTGGAGTACATGTTATTTTCCACTCTCTGAATGGATGAACATAGCTTTTTATTACTTTTTCTCTTCCACTTTCATAGTCCTCACAGATGAAATCCACACTCACATCCTCCCTCTGATGTGCTACTTTGCTGGCCTTGAGGGCTGTGGTAAGGAGTTTTTGGGAATAAGGTCATCCTGTGATGAATTGTCCCCTACACCATGTATAATAATAACTGGCATGTGAGATTTATAACCAACAAAGCTTTTCTTTACAGAGTAAATTTCTTTTCTGCAAGGTGCTTCAGTGCCTTGTGTGGGTGGCTCGTTGTTTCTCCTGCATGGGATTTTGGAAACGTTACCCACTTGCAATGTGAAGCACTGTTGTGTACCAAGCCCACTGTGCTATATAATCTACTGTTATATACTTATATGATTAACTGCAGATTCTTGCAAAAATACTTACCTTTACCAGTTGTACTAACATGCATAAAAAGAAAAATATGCTTTTATGTATCTCTCTTTCTACAGGATTGAAACACTTCATTGACAAATGCTCCTTTGATAACATTTCTGAAATATATCAGACAAGGTTTGAAGTTTTATGGTGCTTATATGTACATTTTAAATGAAATCAAAGCAGCCTCCAAACAAAATACCAGAAAAAAATCCCTTCTTACTCTTCTTTCTTTTTCTTTTTTTTTTTTTTTCCCCTTCTCACTCTTCGTAATACAATGAGTTTGTCTTCAGATGGCTGCTTCATCTTCAGGAGCACTCCTGAAATGATTTTTTGAAATATCATTCTCTGTAAATGCTGCACTTGTCATCACAAGCCCTTGCCTCTGAGAAAGCTCATGCAAAAAGCAGAGACTCATTGAAATCCTAAGGAGAGATTAATTCAAAAGGGGTTGGGTACAATCATTGTCTCCATTGTGCAATCACTGCTAATATGAATTCAAGTTAAAATTCAAATGAACACTTGCAGAAATGTTCACCCATCTCACACATTTTATATAAATATGAGATACATGTTATTTATATACATGATGTAAATAGCATCAGTTTCTTGGCTCTTTTAAAATGGCTTGAAGAAACGGAGTAATCGCTTCAGCTGATGAGGCTTTGCAACATGTAATTTACTATGGGTCCCATCACTTTTGAATGTGTTGAGATTGTTTGATGTATTATTGAAAATGTAACTCCTTCATTTGAAATTCTTCTCAACTCTCAAACAATGAGAACAGTCACAACAAAGGAGAGAGTGGGAAAAAGAGAGGGAATGAATGTCTGACAAAATAGCTAGAATAGCCATCTAATAAACACCTTGGTAAAGGAATACTTGGATAGGCTGAAGTTGTCCTTTCTTTATTATAATTTTGCCTCCTTATGTTTTGACAATTTTGCCTTTTGTCTTCTGCTGTATCTTTCTAGAGGCTTATAGGTATTTTTATACGTATATTACTGTTGAACCTGCTGAAGGAGTTCATCTGTATGGAGAGTTATGACAGACTTTTTCTCCCAACCCAGCAGTGTGGTATCAACAGTGCAGATATCCTCTAGATACTCTCTGCCACGTCAGTGAAGGCTGGGGTAAAGGGGAGGCTTGCACAGAGGGAGGTGAGTCTCGACTGCTTTTTTTTTTTTAATTCCCCAGGTGATTCAGGACGAAAGACTAGCTTGAGTCCCTTCAAGTGATCTCCACAAGGGTCAGCTTTGTTTCACTGAAAGTGTGTGTTAACCTAACCGTGATGAATACTTCCCTTTATCTCCTCTTATCACCTTGTTGAACTGGGTCAGCAATATTAAGTTACTCCTTTGGTAACAACATTCGGACAGTTGTAAGAGCTGAACTGGGATTTATATCACTAAGTAAGATATGGTTTGTCTCATAATCTCTGTGTTAGGATTGACTGTGGATTTTGGCTGGGGAATTCCTTACAGGATGTAAAGATGGGCATTTGTTAGCCCACGGAAGCTGGTGAAAAGCTGGAGAAAGCATCCCTGATCTCAGGAGCAACAAGAGCAGCTGAGTGCAAGTTACCTGCGGTTATTTTACACTTACTTGATTCTACCTGCCTGGTTTGTCACTATTACCCCTAACAGGTATGAAGCTCCATCTTTTCCTCTGTGCTCTAATGTAACAAATAATTGTGAAAAGCTAGCGGATTTTATACTACTGTGCGAATTTATTGCATGCTGTTGTCATGAGCAACAACAATGGCAAAACCTTTAAACTAATATTTGAAAAGGAAAAGAGCACAAATGAAGGTTCAGGAATAGCTTCATAAAAAAGCACTTGAAAAAGAGTGATTTCCCTACCATTAATGGCCTAGCAATTTGTGGCAGGAGTACAGCTCTGTGAATGATCGTAGCTCTTCTTTTTTTTCTTTTTGTTTTGAATTTGTCTGAGGAACCAAAACAAGAATGCTAAGGGACAACCCCAAAGGAAAACTGATATTTATTTTTCTTTTCCACAAAGCTAAAGCCCCAAATCATATGTTGATTTCAAACTGAGTAGGATGTTTTTTCTTTAATACACAATTAAATACTACATTTAAATTTCGGTTTTATTTATCTGTTTTTAAATAGGTAAAACATCAAAGCAAAACATGTTAAGAAAATAGTGCAGCATTAAAATGCTTATCAAATCTGTTTGTTGCTAGCCACAAAGACGATGACAAATTCTATCCAAAGTCTCAAAGGCTGCTGCTTGAAGTTGCATTTTCCACCAAATGTGATCTAGTCTTAATGGACAGAGACAAAATTATTGTCTTTTCCATTCTGCACGTGCTCACACAAAACCTTTGCTTTGTAAAGTGTAGTCTCATTAGTTACCTTACTCTCTTTTTTTGGTCTCTGTTTTGTTTCACTCCACTACAGCATCCTTTCTGCAAAAATACCACGTATATTTGTATTGCATAGAATCCAGTTAAGTTGAGACATAGTAAATGGCTGTGATAATAAATTTCAAGTCTCTACCATGCTGGTTTTTTTTCCTTGTATAAAATGTTGCTATTATTTTATACTGTAGAATGTACTGGCATCCATCCCAAGTTATAATTAGCTTTAAACAAAGAGAGTTTTACTTTGAGGGAAAAAGAATCCAAGAATCAGTGCACTGACTAACAACCAGACATTCCAGTTGCTCTTACTTATTTCTTACTTTTTCTTCTCTAGTATAAATATAGTATGCAACCATACTCTACTTCATATCTTCAAGAAGGACTTTGAGATCTTCATGTTCAGACAATTTTGTCTGAGCTCTTGAATTTAGTCCACTTGCCTTATATTGAGTGTGGCCATTTGGGTATGACCAAAGTATAACTGTCTACCATCCCAACAGCAAGTTTCATTTACATGTGTATTTACAGAAAGTATCACTTCAGTAGTTTCATTTTGTCTCATCATTCAATTGATCTGGAAATGCTGATGGCTAGGGACAGACACAGGGAGGGTACAGTTATATTAAATTAATATACTAACGGTCTTTGGCATTTGTGAATAGTCTTCTACCATTAAACTCTAAACTTATTCTATCTGTAATTTAGTGCTTGTATTATTTCTTTTCCACGTTCTTTCTTCCTCTGGGATATGGCAATACATGAAAAGGTCACATGGCTGTGCAAAATCCTCAGATCTCCCTTTCTTAAGGGGCCACAAAGGATGCTTATAAAACTTTGATTTTTCTTTGTTCCTGAGAACAAACCCCTTAGCTTTGTGCTCATATTGATCACAATCAGTAACAAACTAAGCTTCTCTATGGAATACTTAATTTGCAATAAATATATCCTTTATTTATTAATATAACTGTATTTACATGAGTCTTACAGAAACAGAAGATGGAACACCTGTAGGAGTCGCTGGATATAATAAACAAGCAAGACAAAAGGGACACCACAACAAACAGGATCCTCTGTGCCATCACTCTGAATTCAACGCCTACTAGGCAGCTGGGTGCCCATTTTTAGAAAATCCTTTCTTCAGGCCCAAATAAACACACACTTTCACATTGACGTTGGCAATCAATACAAAATGGATCAAAATGTGACTTTACATCAGCATCTAGATGCTCGTTCTTGAGGCTAAGCCTGTCTTGACAAATTCACAAGAACAGAAAAGTTAGTTCAGAAAGTATTTTCTGATTTTTCTACTCTTTAATTAAAATAAATATTCCTGTGGGATGGCGCAGTAAGCAGCAGGGATAACTGGTAAAAAGTGAAATGGTTGGACTACATATGGTGTCCCTTCCATGTCCTATTTTATTCTGCTAATCCTGCAGATGCAATAGAGGGGCTTTTTACAGGGAGAAAAGACCGTTGGGGGAATAGGCTTTCTAAAGAGGATTTGGCACCACTTTGGTACTTAGAGGTAAGGTCAAATGTTCAGAAGAGGCCAACATTAAGCAGCTCTGACCATGACACTTGTGCGCAGATTTTTTTCAAAGAAGTCAGCATCTTGTATGCAGCGCTTGTTCTCATAATCTTATTTGTTTTGGTGGCAAAGCTGAAGCTAAGCTCTTCTGAAAATCTGAGTGCTGTAGCCAATTATATTGACAGAAGCCCAGTTGGTTGATGCATATTGAATTGTGATTTGGAATGGTCAGAGAAAGGAAAAATTTGTGCGTTTCATAGATTTTGAAATGTTTCATTTAAGAGAAAACTAAGCAGAACTAACTGCTCATTGCAAGCCTCTCTTGTGCAACCTTCTGGAAATCAGCCCCATAATGTTTAGCCGATGCGTTCTTTTCTTCAAGTGATAGGGAAACAAACTGAACGGCACTTCACTGTTGGATATAATTTTATTCTTTTGAAGAATCATATATAATTTAATATATAAATAGAGAATATTTTAAGTGAGGAGTGAAATCCAACCCTACCAATGTGTTGGATATTTTACTGTTAATCTCAGTAGAACCAGTTTTGACACTAATTTTACAGGCACTGGTGAAATAATTGATTTAAAACAATGGAATAAGAGTTGGCTGCTTAACCCAAACATACTGAAGGTCGCTCCCCTGCCTTTCCAAATCAATTATGATTCTGAAAAAAGTTAGATGTTACTGTTTTAAAAAGATACCTTTGTGGTTTCTCCAACTGCACTTTCATTCATTTATCTCTGTGAAGAAGGCAAATACGTACTGTGACCATGGCTACTTTTTCAATTGTGTTGTTTAAACCAAAATGTTACAATATATTATGGTGTACATGTATGTACTTGGCTGCAGTAATTTAAAGAGCTTGAGATGGAATTAATTCTTTCTCTGAATTAATTGAAGAACATGAGACATTCAATAATGACTCTCAATCCTAGGCATCTTAACAAGTTTTTAAACATGACTGCCAGCAATTACTGAGATTTTTTTTCACAACTATAAGGCGTTTAGTACTTTTTCTAATGTCAGTGTTTACAAGACCAAAGTTTCACCCCCCAAAAATATTTTCAGCAACTTTAAAGAGATGTTGAAATAAAAATATATATGTGGAAATATAAACACACATACATTCCAGAAATGTTCTTTGAAAGACCTGCTGCTCATATTACTTTTTCCATCTATTTTCTTTTCTTTGCAGAATGTTCACTGGAATGTTCAAGACAGGAATAAAGACATTGGTGGGAAACTCGACAACTCTATATAGGTAATATTATTGTCCAAAACAGTGACATTAAGGAGAGAAATGAATATACCTGTTATTTGTTTCACCCTCTACTCCTCATTTTTTCCTCCATGATCTTTCTGCACAAACCTCAAGGTCCGGGGTATACTTCTTAATTTCATCTGATATGCATATGCTCATTTGCTGAAGGCAGATTGGAGGGGATATAACAGCATAAAAATGTCCAACCTTTTTGTGTTAACCAGAAATAGAACCGATACTCTAGGCTTTATCTGATGTTTGGGGTTCTTTTTCTCCTTTCTTTTTTTCTTCCTATATTACCATTTTATTTCATAGTGTAAGATAAGTTTCTAATTATAGACTCAATTAAATCCCTGCGTATAGCATATAAGTGGTGTGTCGGTTTCTAGATAGTATACGCTTCCACTGTGACCTATTTTCATTCAGCAAAGTCACTGGTTTGATATTCATTTCTAGGTGCGATATAAAACCAGCAGCAACTTTAAACCCTGACAAGTGTCTGTTCAGGTGAATGGATAGAGTAATGTGCTCCCATTTTAGCTAGTTTATCATCTGGAATGTAGCAGCAACTGGTGATGCTAAATGCAGTACTATCACTTGAAGAATCCTATTAAACACAGACCAAAGTGTAAGTGGTTCATTGCTCTAACAACAAACGTGGGAAATTTTGTAGGCTACAGATCTTTTCTCTTTCTAACTAATACCAAGCAGAGAGGCAGGAGGGATTTGGTTCTTTGTGTCTTTCTCAGTAGTTTCTTTTTCTTGAAAATTTTTGTTCGTAGCTGGCCTGCAAATGTGAATTTCAACACATAGATGCTGAATACGGCTTGTATGTCCTTATGGATACCGTCTGCAGCATACAAGGAAAGCTAGAAGGTGTGCTGGAAAGAGAAATTCTTAGTAAACAATACTGTTTTGTCCTTTCCAGTGCATTCACAATTTACCCTCCTAATTTTCTCTTTTTACTGTGCAAAGTAACCAGAAATGCTGATATCTGATGATTTGCCTGAACCTCAGCCAGTTATCTTAAGCTAATTATTATGGATTTTAGGCCTGTTTGCATCTTCACAGGCAATTAAACAATTTTAGAGAGGAGTCATTACAAAAGGGATCAGACTGAGTCTAAATTGAGGCTCTTATATTTTTCTTCATGACTCGAGCTATAGTAAAAAAGATCCCACCTATACACACAACACAAATATTTTGAGATTATTTTTTTTTCCACAATACTTTCTCAATAGCAACAAAAGGAGATGAGTTGTAAACAGATAAATATCTTTGGATTGTATCTGTCCAATCAGTCATGCTCAGTGGGTTAAAAAAAAAAAATTAATCCCCTCTCTCTCCAACCAACCCCTTCAAAAAACAACAACAACCAGAGGGCAGTCTGAAAGAACAATCATTGACTATGAGTTTCATTTACATTTTCAGCAAGGACCAGAATAAATATTAAGTAAGCCAATTCATAATATGCTGATAATCCTTGCTTCCCATTTACAGAAATATGTTTTTCAATTGTTCATTTTGTAAAGGAACCCTCTTGGAATTTGAAATATATGCATTTTTTTTAATTGCTTCTTTTTTTCCTTACACTGAAATATTTTTTAGGTCATCTTTCTTCCCCATCTTTTTAAAAATAATCTAATCCTGAAACTTGAGCAATATTCTGTAAACTTCAATTCTATTGTTTTCCAATAATGCATAAACTCTGACTGTACACACCTTGTTGTAATGCAGAAACCACTTAGCAAAGAACAAAGAGAAGTTTTAGTATGAGAAGGAAAGAAGGCAGATGAAAAAGGTCTTTTAACGTTTTTGTGTAGATTTAAAAATAGAGCTCTCCTTCAAACTCATGAAAATTATCTAAAAGATTTAGAGCATTTTACAAAGCCATAGAACGAAGCAGCATGAGATGCTTTTTAGATCCAGTAAGCACATTGTAACCATCCCTTGGCCATTATATATGCTGGTAGAAGGAAGAATAAACTGAAAACACTGTTTAAAATGTGAAAAGCATATATATTTTAAAACTTTTTAGAACAACTAGCAGATGTACTATGAAGAATGATGTCTGGATCAAACTCCTTGCTTCTAAACATAACCCAGTCAAATACAGCTGGGTCTAACAAATTCTGATAAATGTTTTAATCTCAGTAAGAAAATGAATGCAGTGATGTGCAAAATGAGCATGTGAGTATCAGTAAGATTTTTATGCGCTAACGTTTTTTCTGGGGAAGAGTATGGCAGACACAACAGGAAAGTGCACACCAGAGCTGTGTGCATGTGAAGCACAAAAAGCTGGGTGACAAAATCAGATACTACCATAGATTGTGGGGAGGAAAAAGGTGGGATAAATGTTGACATAAAAACCCGAAAACATCTTTATTTTTATTTGCTTTTGGAAATGGTAGTTTGATCAGAACTAGATACTGAGAGGCAATGCTGTTAACAGGTCTGTGGAAGGACTTGAATGGGGAGAATTGCAGCTGGACTGAAGCAGTTATGTGAAATACAGACCTGGAGACCTTGCTGGTGTGGCCTGGGCTATTTTGGAAGAAATTGCAAGATTTAGGTCTGACATGGATGGATGAGTCCAGAGATTATTCATAGATCTTGTTTAAAATAGGATTGAAATGTGCATGCTATTTTTTTTTTTACAGTAACATCACAAAGTGTGAAGGCAATCTGCATTTTCAGAGCAACCAAACCAAAATCCTACTTGATTTCCCTCTTGGTTATGCAGGCTATGTTGAATATTGAAACGTTTTTGCATTTAATGTTATTTTATTTTGTTCACAGTGGTTAAATAAACAGGCTTTTTGTTCAGAAATATTTCTAACAGTATAATAATTGTAGTTGCTTTTCAACTCTTTTTAATGCTTTTGGTTTACTTAAATATAAAGAACTAGATCTTTCTGCAGGTACTCCTTTTTATATGGATCCAGCTTTTTATTTTTTTTATAATGGCTTATTCAACACATTTTGACATACATGTGAACAATTCTTTGTAATGTCTTGCATGAATATACATATTCTAAGTTACCTGAAGCCTCTCACCTTACAAATAAAAAAGAAGAGATTAAGTTAGAGGGCAGCCATGTAGATAAAGCAAGCTTGAATGTGAATACAACAGAAAATCTCCAAACCCCTCCTGAAAACTCCAGCTATAACTGAATAAACTTTTTGTTAAACTTTAAGTATTTTTAGACAATTTTTCTGTTCATTTTCACAGTACTTATTAAATTAAACACACATATATATGACTGTTCAATAAATGAAATAAATAGTGTTTAAAGTATGTAAATGAGACACTTTTTTTTACTGTGATCTTTACTTAAACCTTCCTCTCCAAAGATAACTACTAAAATAGGTCACAGTATAAAAATAGTATAGTAAGCAATCTAAGGACTAGATTCTGTTTGCAAACTGAGTGGTATAAATCCACCCTAACTCCATTGATTTCAGTAGTTTAACTTAGCTTAAACTGTGTTGTTGTTAATGAACGTGCATCTACTACAGATGAGATACTAATACCTCCAAAGTCCTAATACCAAGGAGCAGGATTTAGCTGGCAAAAAAAAAAGGTAAGTGGAATGCAATGCCTACCTTCTTTCATTCTATCTGCAAATTTCTGCTTGAATCCTGTACTGCAGGAGTGTCTGACCTTTCAAGCAGAGGGATGCTAGGTCTCATAAGGAGGTATAGAGCAGATATATATGTTCAGCTTTCCTCTGCCAGATAACAAAAGTGTGCCCATCACGGAACTGCAGCCACCCCCTATACCATGACTGGCATACAGCCTCCATATTTGGTTTCAGTGTACATACTCTTTTAGTTTTGCGGCTGGGTGAGCACTTATGTTGGGGATGCCGAGACTTCTGCAGCTGTATTACATAGAAGTCTGGAAGTGCTGCGGCGAGAGGGGTTGATGAGCCCTTGAGCCCTTGGGAAAGTCAATGAGTGCTGGAGCAGTTTAAATTACTTATACCTTGCTCTTTGATTATGTCTTAGGTGTCCCTGAGGACTAAGTCATGCAGTATATGAAATGATTGTACAGAAGGGATCAGATAAAAGGGCAATTGTGTAGAAGGTAGCATCCTTGGACTGCGCTAGCCCAAAGGATGATGTGCCACAGGTGCTCCTTGTCCATGCTAGGCAGCTGTGCCCTGGGGCATAACCCTTCTGGAGCTCTTATTTGTTAATCAAACTCTACTTCTTCCCTAGTAGGCCAATAATGTAATAAAATATAAGTGGCTTTTAATGTTGGGGGTTTTTTTTATTTGCAACTAATGCCTTCTTCCAGGTTCAGTGCAAGTTTGATTACTACTTAAGCCATTTATCAAATATAAGGAGCAAAAACTAAGTCAAAGGTTTCAGTTTTAGTGATATTTGACAGCTGGAGAAATGCCAAGGCTAGGGACTGCCAAGCAGAGGCAGTTCTGAATAGAAGTTTAAAACAAAAAATTCATTTTTGTCAAAAAATTTTTCAAAAATCATTTTGTTTGGGGCAGCTGAAGCAAAATATTTTTCTCCCATCAACTTCATCAAAATATAGTCTATCATTTAGAAATCCTTTCTCTTTAGAAAATTCAGATTCTTAAGATTTTTTTTTTTTTTTACATTTAGTTGGCCTTGAAATTAGAAAAAGAGCTCCACTACCTAATTAATCTAATTTCTTCAAAAACCTGCCTGGCTACAGAGCCTTATGAGCGACCTCAGAGATAGCATTGGTTTTTCTCCCACCAAGGATGCATACTGCTGCAGGGTGCAGTTGTTAAGCTTCATCCTCATTGCACAGGTATTCATAATGATACAATTTTCAATCATGGTTTTATGCAACATTATAGAATTTGATGCAGCTGTATTAGTACATAGCAGTTAAGAATCAAGCCCACCACATACCTCTTACATCCTTTTAAGTATTGCTGAAGAATCCCTCATGTAGTTTGTAATCAGCAGTAGCATTAATGCAAGTGGGTAGGTTTGAATGAATAATCAAACCTTCCTGATACCAATTCCAAAGTTCATGAAGAGGCAGTGAAAGCAGTAACAGAATGCATGTCAGACTAAGCAGAGCATTCAGGATATGTCTAAGCAGAAAAGTGAAATTATTGTTGCACAAGAAATGCCCAAATGTCTGAAGATTTTTATGACAAGAAGGAGTACTGAAGAATGTGATAAATCAAGTAAGCTGCTTTTTTTCTGATAAAAAGAATCTCCCTCGAGTCTGCCTTCAGTTATCCTTGTATTCTCCAAGTGTGTGTTTTTTACAGTCTCTTTGTTGCTGTAACGCTAGTTGATTGAAATTCTCAATTTGTAGGTCTCCTTCAACATGTTTATTCAGAGGATGGGACTTGCACAAAACAATACACTTGTATGAGGCAATCCCATCGCATCAGCCTTCATTGTCATTTTTAGATTGTCTAACCGGGATACTTGTCAGTGATTGCTGTAGTTCCCATGCTCCCACAAAATGGCCTCAATTGTTGTGTGCCAATCTTGGATGCTATGTTGGCCTTAGCTTTACCGTGATGTCTGAATTAGATGAGCATCCGATGTGCCACAACTGCATCTTTTCTCCACTAGTACAATGGGATATTTCGAGCACAGGAGCTGAGGTCTTTCTTCATACAAGTGTATGATACAGCTATGGCTTTTCTGTGGGATTTTTTTTTTTCCCCTCTCTCTCTTTTTTAATTAAAATACCATTGTGACTATCTATTTCAAGCTCATAAGTTCATGCGGATGACACAGCTTACTGCATTGGTCTTCTTCAAAGCAGGATGCAGAGTGTCCGAGTTAGTTTCATATTTTCCACAGCTGGATGATGTGTCTATCTATTCCCCTCTCTGCCACATTGCATGTCTTTAAATCTATCATGAGTCATTTTTCTTATGTGGAAACTAATTAACATCTTGGAAACAGATTGCTTGCATTGTCTTGATATTTTTTGAAGTAACCAGATGCTGTAATTACTGTGTATATAGTTCTTTTTGCCTGTACGTTGTCAGATAGCACTCCCTATCACTTTAACAGCATAAAGTTCATTTAAATAGTTAAAGATGAGACAAATTTGTTTAGGAATGTTTGAATGTAATAGGAAGAAAGATCTGTCCTGAAGGTAAAAACAAAACAAACCTAATTCAAATAATTCATGCTAGAATACTTAATTCCTTTCCCTTTTAGTGCTACTACTCTTTATTTGAAATTCTCGTACCTTTAATTATATTCCTTTGTTTAATTTTTATCATGTATGTACTAGTACTCTGTGTTAGTTTACTGCAAAATATATCTAGATCTTCAATAATTACATTCCTGGTGAAACCTGTATTTATTGGTCCTTGCTCTCTATACTGCTGTCTACTTTGATTAGATTGTTACTAGTGCCTGATTTCTTCTGATTTTTTCCCAAGAAGCTGAACAAATTGGATTGCTATTAAGAAAAAAAGACAGCTCATTATTAATTACTTTTTAGGTGATAAGAGACGATGAGCATTCTCTGAGATTTGGTTTAAAGATCCATATACAGAAGCAAAGGGAAGAAGGGACAAGGTGTCAAAACAAGAAGACATTTATAAGGAATCAGTTAAATCGAGTGGGTCTCCTCCTAGCCACTATCAGTCATTTTTTCATAGGTAGATTTACTTATGAACAGCGTCAGCTTGATTGTATTTTAATTGGTCCTGTATACGATATCTGCTATAGTGCAACATGGCACCTTTTGGATGAGAGGGATTTGTTATATCAGACTTTCATCAGAAGCTTTCTGAGATCCAAACACATTGTGTCATGTTGTAATCATCAATCTTGGCTGTAGCATGTTCCAAACAGCTAAGACAGATTTTTCTCATGAGAGGTATTAAAGAAAGATAAGGAAGAGAGAATTCAATGGAATGTGTCATCAGTCAAAATGCCAGGCACATGCACAACGAAAGCACTTGATTTGAGGATGGTACTCGCATCAAATCCAAAAATAAGATTGCAGTCTTGCTTCATGTAAATGCAATGTTTAATTCACGACATTTGGTTACATCTTTTTTCCTTGTCATAGTCTATGACTATTCAAAATATTTTTTCCTATAGCCATGTAAGTTCTTTTCAATTACATGATGATGAATGTCATAATCTTCTGTCCTTACAGCTCAGTATGTTGTATGCTATACAGCTGTGACTGAAATTATAAAGTGATAGGAAACTATTACATCTGCAAAATATAGCTTGTTTGTTGGGGTTTTTTCTCTGCACTTTTACTAGTCATGGTGGACCACTAAGAAATAAGAATAGCAATATCAGTGACCTTTGAAGTCTATGTGGACTGTCTATTAGTGCCAGGGGAATATAATAAAATGGATATTTCGAATAGAAAATCTCTTTTTACTCCCTTCGCTCTGAAATCAGGAGAAAGTATAACATTAATGCTACACAGGATATAAAGAAAAAGATGGATTAGCAAGTGGAACCAACCTTGGGAGCCATTAAAATTCCAGATGTCATCAACAAGACTAGGTATGTGCCAGCCAAAGAAGAGAGAGACCCGTGTCTTGTTTTGGGTATATTTGGTTGGGGTTTTTTCTGTATTTCAGGAACCTTTTAAATGAAGAAGCTAAAAACATATTTGTTCCACGATATATTGTCCCTTTATGAACAGACCTATTTTTTTGATGAGTAGTGTCAATCCCTATGACGTAATGGAATGATGAGTTGTGAGAAAGCGTGTGGTTCCAAAAGCAGCTTCTACCTTGGGGACAGTCAACTTAAGAGAGTTAAAGGAAGGTTTTCTTTTTTTTGTGATTGCCGATGAACTTGGTTAAGTGTCAACACTGAAAGTTCCGAAAGTGTGGTTGCCAGACTGTGTCAGTGGTCTGTGAATTAAGTTACTAGACCACACAACACTTAGGATGTCAATCGCTAAGTTAGATAAGACGGTAGCCTGAGGTTTGAGATACATTAATTACTAACAGTGGACAAAACAACCTCCTTGTTGTGTGTGGGGAAAAGGGCAGGGCAGCCATGCAGTAGGAACTCGTAGCCAAGGACAGAGCAGCCTGAAGAAGTAGCTGGAATTAAGAATCATAGAATCATTTGGGCTGG
>NW_009599704.1:23650-41326 GCF_000690535.1 Cariama cristata | reverse complement strand
GAGAAGACTCCGGAAATATTTTCACTTATATTTTTTTCCTCTTTTTCAAAAATGCCTTGGTAAGAAAAATCTGTGTTTTTTTTTTTAATTGTTATTAAATCTAGTAATGCTTCCTCTATGCTTTATGGAAGCTAAATATCTGGTACTTTATATATCATCTTCCTCTCCATGGGCCAAACACCATGATGAATCATTTTGCCCATGATATTCTGATGCTTCCTTTCATCTAAGCTGTCATCACCTATTACATTATCGTCCCTATATTATGGGTCCTTTACTTGAACAGGAAATCCATTCCATTGACATCAGGAGCTGGAGTCTAATGGACTGATTAACTCAGGAGCTGACTTAAAGAATTTCTAAATAGAATTTTTTTTATTTTCTGGCAAAATATTTTCTCTTTCAATTTTCAGTTGCTCCAGATTTTCAGGAAAAAAATGGAAGCTTTTCTCATAAACATATCTTTTTTACACACTATAAAATATTATCTACTTTAAAAAAAAGAGGGGAAAATGTTAATTTAGACAATGCATTATTAAAATTATGGCTTATTTAAGTCATTTGCAAATTTGCATTGATACTTAAGGTATTAAGAAACTGCTCACTCAATTATATAGCTGTTACATTTTCTTATGAAGGAATAACAGAGAATGTGAACTTCATCCTACTGACTTATCTTCAGAAATACTTACATTCAAGTGTCTCTGCCGGAATTGCTCAGCTCTTGTCTTGTGTCTGAAAAGTAAGCAGTGCTGCTCATAGAGAACTCATCAGAGATGAAACAGAAACACTGTGATGTCATCCTGTTTTCTTTTAGAAAACGCAGGTGCTCAAAGTGCTACACGTGATTTTATATCAATCTATTACAACAAGCCTCTGAAGTGTATCTCTTTTTAAAACTAAGAAATCTGGGAGGAAGCCCTTGCTATGGGGCATTACTGCTGAAACAGAGTAAACCAGGGTTAATAAAATAAAGGCACCAAACACAAAATGAGACTGTAAACCAAATACACTTGTCATGGTTTACTTGCAATCTCTCTGCGGTGTTGAAGCTGAATTAGGAGTGGCCACATTAACCATTCCATCAAGGTCAAGAATCCTGAATGAGTTGCTATGGGAAACAAATTACTGAGGTGTCAGCTGGAGCTGAAGGTTCAGATATGAGGGAACTTTACCCATTATATGCTTGAAAGATTTCTGGAACAACAGAGGCTGGAAAAGAGCATACTAGTAATAACAAGACCAGGAAAGCAGATGTTTCATTGACCTTTGCTCTATGCATTCGGACTACCCATTTGCCAGCATGCCTGAGTGGACCAGAAAGGAATTGCAAATAAGGTGTGCTCTCCTGAGGCACAAGTTAATAAATAAATAAATAAAAATCAGATGTTAACTCCTTTTTTTTTTTAGGAAAATATGTTAAAGAAACTTGAAAACATAAGAAACCACCTGGGACTCATGCCCTATTATTAAAGATGAGGGGAGATTTTTCTGATTGTATTATGGCATTAATTTCAGTGGAAGGAACTGAAAGCCAGTGAAGGTACAAGCTTACCTGTCACTGAGGTAGAAACCCCTCAAAACCCAGTTTCATTCACTCCATTCACTTAGTAAATGGTCACTGTGAATGTGACCTTGGCTAGAATTGTCTGTGGGAAGAGAATTAGGAGGACTAGACCCTCTGTCCAACACTGACCCCATGAAGCTTACCTCCAGATTTGTAGAAGCTGGAATGTTTTCAGTTCCCACCAAGTATTAACTTTGACAAAAGAATTTATGCTTAATTACACACAGACTTGTTCAGAAAAGTTTAGGATAAATTCCTCTGTCCTAGTTTGATACTGCTGATCTAGCTGCTCACTCAGCAGCTATGGGATGGCTTGCAGAGAGTGGTGCTATCACCAAAACAAGAATGAAGCAGCTTGTCTTTATCATGTCTAAATTTTCTCATCCATTAAACTTTTTTCCATTACAGAACTTTACTTTATCTATCCAGGAACAGGAAAGAAACTTCATTTTTTCTACTGAAATAGAGGAAAAAACATCTGCTCTTGAGACTAATATTGGATGTTGACTACTGGGTGAAAGAAATAGGCATAATTAATTTCCATTAATGAAGAGACTTTGCTACACAAAAGAACAAATTCTGGCTTATTATTTCCTTGATTTCAGGCTGTTTTTCCCAGGGGCTATCTTTTCTTCTCCCGGTTGTTCCTACTATGGCATTATGTTTGGGGGTTCCTTGTTAAATATTTTAGAGCTGAGGCTGGGAGAAAGTATCAGGCATCAACATATATTGGTTAACACCTTGCATCATTTCTACACGCTCTGCTGTACTAAAAATCTTGAAAAGCGATATTATTGGGTATTTTTCATAGAAACAGTAAACAAAAACAAATAACCAAATACCTATGCATGATGTCTAAGAATTACTATAGGTTTTGAGCTACTACAGTACTCCATGGGAATTCACTGGTAATGCTTCAAGTTTTCTCATAATACCTGTGTGTCTATCTATGTGTTATAACCAGGTCCTCAGTTTTCAGATTACTCTCAATATAAACATATAATGTCAGGATTGGGAGATTTCTTTGTCCAGAAAGGACAAAGGAACAGGCAGTGAAAATTTTTTACTCTTGTAATAAGGCATTATTCCTCTCCAAATATTTATTTCTTGTGTTTTCTCTGTGTTACTGTTGTATTGTAATGATCTAGAATGAGTAAAAGTTGGATATTACATTTTATCATGGCAGTGAAAAAGCTTTGAAGTCCTAGAAGTTTTGGTGTTTTTTTTTTCTCCTTTGGATTAGGCTTTATTGCACTTAACTATTGTGCAGGAATAACTGAAGATAATGTCACTGACAGAACTGTGCCAGCAAAAAGATCTGTAAATCAAACCAGAATTTACATACCATCTGATAGCTCTCTTGAAAACATCTGCTGTGACCCCTAATTTCAAAGAAGGGGTAGTAGAGATTTTTTTGTGCAATTGCAGCTCAAATGTGAGTGACTTCCACATTCTAGACAGCCTGAAGTTACATTAATGGGAATAAGAAAATTTCTAAATGGAGACACACAGTTTCTGCCTGCTGTAAAAGTTGTTGCTGGTGGGTTTTCTTTTAAGCCTTCTCTAGTTAGTGTCATGGAGCAAGTACAAGTATTTCTGGAAATGCTCTGTAGAAGAACTTGAAAATAACCTCCATCTATTTCAGCTACTGCCCTTAGAGCTAAAGAGCAAATGCTTCTGCATTAAGGAACTCTAAGCAGCCTGAGATTGCTTTGCCAGTCACCTGGAAACACCTGGGGGAAGTGGAACAGGTGTTCAACTCTGCACTGCAGCCAGAGCTAATGTAGAAAAATACCTTAATTGGAGAACTCAAAGAAATCACAGGAAAGCAGAGGGGCTAAATAAAGCAAAGTTTCATTGTTGCTTAAGTGAAGGTGGATTAGAAATCACTGGTCAATTAATGTAAAAGAACAAAGGTAAGATGCTTTTGGGAGCTGGGATGCTAAGTGAAAATACCCTTAATGTAGGGAGGCTAACTAGCTTTAACATGAAATCATAAACTGGGCTGATGTCACTGCAAGAAATCTTTAAACTGTTGTCAAAATTACTTTTCCTGAATGATTAAATAAGTTGTAAGTAAAAATAGTGCTAGTTCAGAGCCTTTCTCCTATGAAAGACAGGAATCTGCTTGGTTTGTTAAGTCATGTTCCATAATGATTTAGCACTGGATTTAGCAAAACACGTGCTTATCCTGTAGACTATAGCTATGTTAGGTAGCCCAGGATGAGGCAGTGTGGCTTTTATAGTGATGGCTTTCAGCTATGAGTAAATAGGAAAAGTCTGCTCTAGACTGTGCTGCCCTAGGAAGGGACTAAAGTGGTTGCTTGCAGTGTAGGAGGATAGGATCAATAACGTAGGTGCCCTCTCTAGTTTTTTCTTTTTTTCTTTTTCAGATTTTTCTTAGAAAAAGGGGAAAACATTTACTTAGCAGACCTTACAGTGAAGTTAGGCAGCAGATGACAAATGAGAAGAAACAGTGACGGTCAGAAGAAAGGTAGAAGAATCAACACTGATGCAGTGAACTGGTGTAGTGGGTGGGTGTGTAAAAAGAAAGAGAGGAAACTCAGGGAGCCAGAGCAGATCCAATCTCACCGTGTGGCTGGATTGGAGCTAGAAGAAGAATATATGTGCTCTGGATAGTTTATACTTAATCTAATTGAAGTACAAAGGCAGTAAATCACTAGTCCAAAACCAGATCAGCATTGTCTTTCAGGAAGATGGTCTCAACCTCAGGAATTTGGGGATCATTCAAGTCAGTGATAATAAATCTTGATTGCTTTTAGTCTTCATTTTGTCCTTGCATCTATTCTCCTATAATAAGTCGTATGTTACATTCTGCTTCCCTCTCCATCCCTCACCAAATAAACAATCCTTAGCCTGGGCTGTACTCATCCCTACATTGTGTCTTTCACCACTCCTGTTACTGTATATCTGAAGAACACAAATTATCATGTAAATATTAGATTTTCTGTGCTGGAACCGTCTGGACAGGGTCCATTAAGATCATGTCTAGCCTCTGTCACTGTTGAATAGCAGTGTCTGTGTACACAAAGCACAAGAAATGTTGACAGAGATGAAGTAACTCAACCATAAAGGAAACTTTGCCTTAATTCCATTAGTATGTGATTGCCTTTACAGGCTGTAAGACTAATGTTTATACATATCAGAATTTTTTTTTATATGGTTGTTTTGTGGGTTTGGGGTTTGGTATTTTGGACCCATGTAAATGTAATTTGTGATGATTGCCATGTATACGAAAACTGTGAAATGTGTTTTACTCTGAGAAATACTGTTTTAGATATCTTGTGGTAGACGTGCTCCAAGACAAATGCACATTTTTAATAGGGAGAGCTTCTCTGTATAGCAGCCTTTATGTATGCCAGTTTTTATGTCTATTTCTCATTTTTGGTTTATTTATCATGAGAGGGAGAGCTTCTCTGTATAGCAGCCTTTACGTATGCCAGTTTTTATGTTCTATTTCTCATTTTTTGTTTATTTATCATGAAAGATTAAATAATAACTCACTTTTTTCCCCCTTTTAATAGCAGCCAGAACTTTGTTTCTGCTGTCATATCTTATCTCCTTGCTTCCTTAAGATATGTGCACCTCTTCCATGTTACTAGTTGTTCTCTTTGACCATTTCTGGCTGCTGTTAATTCTCTCGAAATCATCTAGTTCAACTACCTTGCGATGGGCAGTGACACCCTTCACTCTATCAGGTTGCTCAAAGCCCCATCCAACCTGACCTTGAACACTTCCAATGATGGGCTATTCACAACTTCTCAGGGTAACCTGTTCCAATGTCTCACCACCCTCATTATAAAAAACATTTCTTCCTCATGTCTGATCTAAATCTACCCTCTTCCAGTTTAAAAGCACTACCCCTTGTCCTGTCACTACAGGACCTGGTAAAAAGTCTCTCAGTCTTTCTTGTAAGCCCCATTTAAGTATTGAAGGGCTGCAATAAGATGTCCTTGGAGCCTCCTTTTCTCCAGGCTGAACAACTCCAACTCTCTCAGCCTTTCTTCATAGGAGAGGTGTTCCAGCTCTCCAATAATTTTTGTGGCCTCCTCTGGACCTGCTCTAACAAGTCCATATCTTTCTTGAGCTGGTTGCAGTGCTCCAGGTGGGGTCTCATGAGAGTCCACCCCCCTTGCCCCGCTAGCCACATTTCTTTTGATGCAGCCTAGAATATGGTTGGCTTTCTGGACTGCGAGCACACATTGCCAGCTTATGTCCAATATTTTATCTACCAACATCCTAAGTCCTTCTCCACAGGGCTACTCTCAATCCATTCATCATCCATCCTGAACTGATGCTGATGATTGCCCCAACCCAGGTGCAGGACCTTGCCTTTGACTTTTTTTGAACTTCATGGGATTCACATGGAGCCAGTCCTTAAGTCTGTCAAAGTCCCTCTGGAGGCATTCCTTCCCTCAAGCAAATCAACTGCACCACTCAGTTCGGTGTTATCAGCAAAGTTGCTGAGGGTGCACTCGATCCCACTGTCTGTGTCGTTGACGAAGATATTAGATGGTATTGGTCCCAATGCAGATCCCTGAGTGGTAACATCACTCGTTACCAGTTTCCACTTGTACATTGAGCCATTGACTGCAACTCTTTGGATGCAGCCTTCCAGCCAATTCCTTATACACCTAGCAGTCCATCCATTAAATCCATCTCTCTCCAATATAGCAGCAAGAATATTTTGGGGGACTGTATCAAAGGCCTTTACAGAAGTCCACGCAGATGACATCCATAACTCTTCCTTTGTCCACTGAAGCAGTCACTCCATTGTAGAAGGCCACTAGATTAATGAAGCATGAGTTGCCCTTGGTGAAGCCATGTTGTCTGTCTCTAGTCACCTCCTCATCTTCCATATGTTTTGACATATCTTCCAGTAGGATCTGTTCCACAGTCTTCTGTCTACAGGGATTGCTCCCATACATCCAGCTGAGCTTGTTTTCATTGAATTTCCTCAGCAGACAAAAAAACTACATAAGACTTTATAATCCATTAAAAAAAAATGCAATGAGGCCCTTCAGAGTTCTTTTAAGTTGCATCTGCTCTATTGCTTTCTATCTTTGCTGAGGAAACTATCCAGTATTGAATTTAACTAGCTGGGTTTTTAAATATTGCTTGCCAGAGATATGTGCAGTAGTTAGCATCATACATCAATGTAAAGCAGCTTAGTTTTCTTCCTCCAAACCACTTAAGTATAGGGAATTTAGTGAAATGATATCCTGCAAGTTGAAAGAAGGATTTACACCAGGGTCATCTTTACTTTTTGGAAGTTTTTTAGGAGATTTGGAAAGCACCAGCAGGTTAAGTTCATCCACATCAGAAACAGGAGAAACTGAAATAAGGGGTTTTTTGGTTGTTTGGGAGACTTCCCCCCACGACCCACCATAGAAGGAATAATTTAATCATTGTGGAAGTACTGTTTATGTATGTATAATTGCAATGTTTGTTTTTTTTTCTTGTCCTACTAACACTGATCCATGTATACATCATCATATATTTGTTGGAAGAGTAGTAGAGAGCATTGATCCTGATGCATCAAAACAACCTGGAGTTGTGAATGACATGGACCTATCTAATGTTTGGTACAGAAAACTTCAGCTTGACCATTCCCAAGATTGCTATTCCCAAAAAGTATTGTACTTAGCCCCTATTCAGAATTGTGGCTTACTAAATCGTCTTCACTAAGATGACTTGTAGCCAGTTGTACATTCTTTATTTGTGTTCAGATTGAATGGTGGGAGAGGAGGAAGGGGAGGACTGACATGCAGAAAGCAAAACTGTGATGAGGTCAAGCATTCACATTTGCAGTTGTTGTTAGTGGGAGCCATTATCTGATCATTTAAGATGTTATATCAATTATTTGTGTAATTGATACTTCATTGATCTCTTGGAAGATTCAAATAATGTTGCTGATTCAGTTTAAAATTACATTTAAGGTAATTTAATGCATTGTTGGCTAAACTTTTTATTATTTAGCAAGCTCAAAACAATTTTTTTATACATAATGTACAGAAATATATAATATAAAGGAAAAGCCTATCATGAGTTGCCTCCAATCTCAATAAATGATAATGGGTAAGAGACATGAGGAATATAGGAGTGTACACTAAAAGCCATGTCATTTCCTAGTTCCTAATTGTGGGAACTGGCTTCAAAGTGAGTTAAGATCTTCCAAGTCTGGGAGACATTTCTTCCCTTTTCTCTGTGTTTTTGCAATGCTGCATTTTTTAAAAATTGGTCATCAAATATTTAGAATGGAGGGAAAAATGTGTAAAATAGCTACTTGTCCAACTGAAAGCAGAAAATCGTATCTAGTGTTAGGTGTTATGATGCAACTGGTTTCACTCAAAAGACCAGGAAGGGCCAACAATTTCATGAGTCTTAAATTCTTGGAGGAAGAAAAATAGAATAAAAAATAAGATCCTAAACAAAAGAGGGTTCCTGTTGTCTTAATAAAGCAAAGCAAGTATACCAAGCAGAGAGGGCAGGTACAAATGGGAATCATAGAATCATAGAACCGTTATGGTTGGAAGAGATCTCAAAGATCATCAAGTCCAACCTTCTACCCAACGCCACCATGCCCACTAAACCCACTAAAACATGTTTTGAAGCACCACATCTAAACGTTTTTTGAACACCTCCAGGGATGTTGAGTCCACCACCTCCCTGGGGAGCCTGTTCCAATGCTTAACTTAGCACTAAATCAGATTAGATGTAACATTATATTAATTATACATTAAATGTAACATTATTCAACTGTTCAGGCAAAAGATCCTGGAAATTCAGAATGACTAAAGTGGTAGGGAGATCTTTCAGGAGAAGATCATGGCAATTTTGGCTCTTACAAATATGCCTCACAAATAGGACAGTATTTATGGAAAGTTATCTTCCTTACTGGGAAGTGTGATCATAAACAGCTGCAGTAAGGGCAAGTGGTTTCATCCCTCTGTCCTGTGGCTAATGACAAGAATATCTGATGAGTTCATTGAATTGCATAATATTGCCATTGAATAGAATTATTTAAACCCTATGATCACTTTTAAAGACAAGACTGCCATGGTGCCATTAATATTTTAGTTTTTTTTAATTGAATATAACAACTGGAAGAAGTGTCTCCATATCTGTAAATGTTGCAGAGATTGGTCTTTGAATTAGTGCAGGAGTTGTTATCTGGTTTGAAGTGTTTGATTTTTTTTTTTGTACTCTGCAAAATTCAACTGGAATTGATGAAGGTCACCAAAGCGTTTAAAAATCTTGAAACAGTAATGACTCCATTGGAAACAGCTGTTAAGGATGATTTGGAGACTATGATTCTGATTTCATATGGGATCATCTGTCCTTTAATTACTGTAAGTCTACTGCAGAAAGATTGGTGAGATCAGTGTAGAAATATGTCACTTCTGAAAAACCCATTGTTCAGCCACACAGGAAGTCTCCCATTTTCTGGGAGGACTGATGTCAAAATTTTATTCTTTCTATACCACCAGATGCTTTGGGTAGGTAAAACTTCAGGCTATTTAGTTGGAAGGAAAAAGAAAAAAAGTTACTTCAATATGATTATCAGTTTACAGCTTAACCAATGAAGGATTTTTTCCAGAAGAACACAGGCAAAATAATTTCCCCCCATATTTATAGATAGAGTAAAAATTTCCTTCCAAGAAACTCGGGATGAAGACGATATTAGTAAATTTTTTCCCCAAATTTTGTGTAAGTTTATTTAAAAAAAGTACAACACAACTTTAATTAGTACTCTTATACAGAGAATAAATCTGTCTTCTTTGAAAAGGCAATATAAATAATCTTCTCCTCTAATCCTTGCCTGCTTCTTACAATATGGTAAACATTTGTTTTTAATTATTTTTTTTTTTTAACTAGAAAAAATATAATAAATCCAACTAAGTAAACAAATTCATGTTAGGGCGAAAAGAAGCATCAGAAATAATTTCTCCCTTGCATTCTTGCTAGTCAGTATTGAAATCATACTCCTAAACATTACTTTTAATGCTATGACTAAACCCTTTGATTACAGTACCCTCTTCTATCAGGAAATTATTTCATTTTTCAGATCTCCATTTCCTTGCAGTCAAGCAAGACTCCTTATATCTACCTCCCTGAATAAAGTGTCTTGAAGGTCCCAGGTTAAGGTCTTATTGTATGAACACCGTTAGATTTTCTGCACTGTGATGATATGACTCAAATCACTCCAATATTCTTCTGTCTGCCTTTTCTAAGGTGTGCCTAAAAGTACAAAAATATTTGCACGAACAGTTATACTAATTGGTAGTCCAGAAAACAATGATACCTGTAACTTCTGTGGAAAGTTGAGGGATTTTTTTCAGCTATGTATTCCTGTGAAGCTAGATGCAGAAATTTTTTATTTTTTTTTTTTTTTCTCCTCTTTCTTTTTAACTGATAAACACAGTCATTTCAAGTATAGGCAAATTCTAGTTTAAAATCATGGGTTTCATTTCAACGTATGGAGAAGGGGTGAAATGGGATATGGTGTGGTGACTTAAAAGCAATTCCAGTTTTAATTACTTTCCTTAAATGCCTCTTGAAATTCAAACATTTAAAAAGCAAAACTGCAATAAAAAGAAATGTTAATCAGAAAACTGGGCACCTTTTATTAAAGGAAAGGGCATGTGCTTACTAGTTACGGTTTATAAATTGAATGATCATGAAAGAATTGAATATTATTTCCTAGTACTGCCTGGATTATGGAGGTTTTTTTCTTAATCTTTAAAGTGCTTCTCAGTAAGGCAAGTAAAAATTTAGCCTGACTAGAAATATAATGCAATAAACATATTTTCTTGGAATGGAAGAGTTACTTTTAGTTTTTATTAAGGGATTTTTTATTTTATTTTGATGAAACAATGCAGTCGATTTGTGGAACAGTCATTGTGTATACAGTAAGTGTTGGGCTTCTTTTGTACTGAATCATTGGAGTAAAGAGAGGACAAACACACTTTCTTCCCTCCAAGTAACAGCTTTTAAGTAGCAGAAAAAAGGGAAGATTGGAAGCAGCCGCACTGCTTTACACATACACATACCATTCCCTGAGTATAGCTCTTTAGTTAAAATTACTTTGAAATCAGATTGTAATTCATCTTTGTGTCCTGTATTTGATGTCTTGAGCTGACATTACGTTTTCATCTACAGACATGGAAACAAAATATTATTACTTTCATTTTTTATTATCTTCTTTTTATTATTATTATTTGCATGGACTTTGGCAAGAGGGCAAAACTTCTCCTTGTGTTCTTATTTCTGCAGAGAGGAAGCTGGGGAGAAGACAGGAGGACACAGTAAAACGGAGCCAAAAATGTGTGGTTTAGTGCTTTGGATGGCTCTCAATGCTCACATGAGGGAGTGCCTTTCCTTTGGCTGACAGTCTGTGCTTTATACCATTCAGAGCTGAAGAGATACATAAAAATTACCTAAATGGATTAGATCAGTATTTAGATTCTTACAGTGGTTAGTAAGAATGTTAAAGATACAGATGTAGATAACTGGAGCAGTCATTTTCTATATTCTTTGATTTTCAGCACAAGTTCAAACCCCTACTTTTATGAATATAATCAACAGAAAAAATATGTGGATTTTTTCACATGAGCCTTTCCTGGTTTCTTTAAAGGCTGTCTTTTGGTCCCAAGGAGTTTATACATCCTTACTGAGCTGGAAAATAACCAGCCCACAGAGGGAACAGTTCCAACACAGAAGTTATGGAAATCAAGGTTCCTCCTAGATTTTTACTTTTTTTTTTTTCCTCCTTCTCCTTTCTCCAGCATGTGTTGGCAGTTCCAAGCACTCCCTCTCCAAAAGTTTAATGCCAGCTGTCTGCTCTCCTCTTTAACTTGTGTGGTATGATTCCATCAATCTGGCATTGGCATATTTTTGTTTTAGAGCTTTCCGGTTATTAAAAAAAAAAAAAAAATTAAACAAAATCTTCATGTTAGCACATTCGTATATGCTCATAAAAGAAGAGCAGGCTTTTAAGGGAAAGTTGCTGCCATGCCTTAACTTTTTTCCTTTAACATGTCTTCCCCTTTTTCTTCCCTTTAGTCCTTTTCACGTATACATAAGATAAAAAAATCCCTTCTCTACAACATACAGCATAATTTTTCTAGATGTTTCATGAGATGTACCAACAGGCAGATCATGGGTCTGACTTCAGGATCACCACGTTTGTAGCCATCAATATTTTCAGTTAGCCATTTCTCAATGAGACAACATTTTATTTATTTACTTTTTTTAAACAATCTATATGTCATCTACTATGATGTTCACCCTTGTATGTGACTGTACTCCCTCTTCCAAGGGGAAAATCCAACTCTGGGTTGCTGAGTCCTTTGATCTCACCTTGATTATTTGTCAACAAATGGAGCATTGAGGCAGCACTACGGAAGTGGACCAGCTCTCCAGACCCTCAAAATACTTTTACATGCTACCATTAAATGTAACTCAACCTCCCTCTGACCCACAGTTCAGCTTTGCCTCCCTGCCTCGGAGCAGCAGGAAGAGGCTGCTCTGCAGGGAAGGCTATCTGGGAGTTGACTGTGTCATGGCAGACACTACTATGGTGACAGTAATCTTTTATCCTTATCAAGTTAGATGTCTTGTGCTGATGGGGAATTCTCATGCAAGAGAACAAAAGAAAAGCTGGATTTTTACATTCACTGCCAGAGCCTTTCTCAGCTCCTGTGCAACTGTGTGTGATCTCTGTGGGCTCAGGAGCAGATTCTGACCAGGTAGCTTGGGGTTTGTTCAAAGCAGGGCACAGCTAACACGCCCCTGTTTCCTTACAAGCTTAGTCAAAACCCAACATTTTTCATTCTACTTATGTCTATCTAAAATACCTAAGAAAATGGATGCTACTGGAAGTTTCCAGGTGCAAAATTTATACAAGGCATTTTTGGGGGGGTTGACACTGATGTCGTGTGTGTATACTGCTGCAAAGCTTCAGGGGTATACTTGTTCCAGTTCTCTGTGCTCTTTTTTGCTCCAGTAGATCATGGTTCTGGAGTAGACCGTATGGCTCATGATGTACTGTTGTTAATCCCTGATACAATACTGGAAGCTTCCATTATGTGAAAAGTCAGGATTTTTTTTTTGTTAGTTTTATTTAAATACTTTAAAGATTATTTATCCTTAGTCTGCTGCCAAAATGAAAGTGCTTTGTTCAAATTTGAGGTTAACAAGAATGTTTTAAAATAATAAGGATTAGAAAAAGCAAATGTTACTGATGTTTGGAGGAATCTTACTGTGTTGTGGTTTTTTTTTCTTCTAGCCTTCATATAAACCTTTCTTTAAGCCTCATAAAAAAAAAAAAAAACGCTTGTCCTTAGGACTTAAAATAAGTTATATTAAAAGCAAACAGAATCCTTTGATGAAATCCGATGCAATTTTTTATTGGTCTAAAGAGAGGTATTTCATTAACTGGGGCTGTCTGCAACCTTGATAGCAAGTGATATAGCATTGGATTGGGAGGGCGAGTTGTCTTCTCTTCCCCTGCCACACCTAGGTGGATGGAGATGCCACGAGCTGTGAAGCAAAGCAGACAATTACTACCTTGAGCATGTGTTTGTTCGTTCTGTCTCTATACGTAACAAAGGCTGCAGAGTAAGATTGGAATTTTGGTGAGGGCTGTGATTATCACATGTTTTATTACTTGAAAAATTTTTCTTCTTTCCCATGGAGTCATATGACTCAGGGCAGCCTCTTTAACATGCAAATACAATACCTCCTTCACTGCTATGCAGAACAAAATGCTTAGACTGTAACATCAGAAAAGGAATAATCAGAATGAAATGCTGATGATTAGACTTCCCCTAACTTGGGGAAAGGTTAGATTACAGTGACAAGAGTTAAACGATCTTGGCTTCATTCACGCTTCATGGATTTTTCTAACTTTGGCCCTTACTATCTGAATCTTTCAATTTCATCCTGTATATCTAATACCAGGGAACACCTCATTCTGGGTGTCCCCCCGTGGAGTCAGCACAAGGAAGTTACACCAAAATGTTATGGCTTCTTCCATCACTTGTGAGTTTTTCCCGTCCCTTCATCTCCTCCAACATTTATATCTACCATCTGCTTGTAGAAGTGAAAGCATCATCAGACCTTATTGTCGTTAAATCACAGACAATTACTTTTTTCCATCATCACCAATGAAATATCCTCCCCTTCAGAAAGTCTTACACAGGACACTATTAAATGTGTTGCTATTGAACCGATTTATACCTCTTGTTATAGTGCATTCTTTTCAGTCTCTGGAGGCTTGTATACCAAATAATTCTTTACAAAACACCAGAATTTTGCAATTTATGGCAAAGCATTATTAGTTTGTTGGGTGTCTGTTACTCTTAATATGCTTCATTCTTACAGTCACTGGCATTTAAAGCAATCTTGGTACATATAGGAACTCTTTTGATACATCCTTAAAAATGTTTTACGAATACTGTAATGGTGTCAGTCAGCCAGAAGCGTGCTACAAGTGCTTGTGTTATACCTGAAGTGCTAGCGACAGCTACTGTAGAGTCAGGGTTTTGTTTAATGATTTTTAAGTTGATACTTTGTTTGCAGTAATTTGGTAAAAATCTCCCAATTCTTGCCAAAGTTTCCAGATTAGTCTGTTCACAGAAGGTGTAATTTCTCAGCCAGTTCTGGCCATGAGGAGCAAATAAATATGGGATTTTTTTTATGCTTTGTGAATATTAATTTTTTTTAAATTATCTGAAGTTTTGTGGGCTTAAATATAATAAAGAACAACTGAAATTATGTCCACAAATGCATATATTCGGGATGGCATGCTGTTTCCACTCTGTGCTGGTGAGGTCACACATCAAGTTTGAGTCTGCTAGAGGACACCCTGGCAAATCTGACATTCTTGTTTCTTTTCAGCTCAAGCTGTGGAGACCAATACTACATTTTATCATTTAAAAACTGTCTCTCTGCAAGTGTATTCATAAAACCTTTCCCATTTTCTCCTCTTGATCAAAAATTATTAATGTTGCATTGTCTTTATTAATAGAGAATTTTTTTTTGAAATTGCAAGGTTATAACGGAGAAAGAGGCATGCTTTTTAAGGCGAGCTTCTACTATGGAGTGAAGCAATCACATTGATCAAGGGGGACTATAAAGTGAATCTTGCAATTTTGGGATATTTTGGGTCATGTTTAGGTGACCTATTACAGATGATCAGTGTATCTGCTGGTCTTACTCAGTTTAAGAAGGTAGTGACCAAGACCACATAACAACCAGACACTTAGTCCCTATCTACTCCAAGGAGAGGAGCAATTTAAAGGGCTGCTTTCTACTACAGCAATAGACTACATAAGATCCAGTGAGGTTAATGAAATGATGTGGTCAGTGTTTTCCGGCAGTGCAGAGCTGAGTCATAGCAGAGTCTTTCAGATGATGCTAAGTTTAGTTAGCAATGAAACTTCCATCTAAAAAGCTACCACATCGCTAGCATCCTTGTAAATTTAAAGATCTCTGAAATTTAAGGATGCCTGAGACTGAAGCTCTAATTTTCTTAATTCTACTGGATTTGGGTTCATAAATGTTTTTATTACTCAACCTTGAGTTTTTCTAAACGAGTTTTTACGAAAGGAGCAGAGATTTGGTGACACAGTCCAACTCCTGTTGAAATGTCTAGAGTCTATAAAAGTCAGTAAATGTAGTGCTAATAAGTTGGATCATCAGGTTTCCTTTCCATTATTTCTGTGTACTCTGAGTGTGCTACCAAAGCAGCATTTCCCACAGTAATTTGGAGCTACTTCCAATCTCAACTGGTATCAGAAAAAGTAGAGAAAAAGGGACAAAGTTCTGCATCTAAAATCCTTTTGTTTCAGTTCTAAGTGAAAAGTGAAGATCTAGAACAGCTCATAGTCCATTTATTTCCTTAGCTCTAAATATCACACTCTCTTGATAAACTCTTCCTATTGTTTCAGACTTGAGAAAAATTGAAGCTACTTTGGTTTGTTAGGTGGAGTGTTTTATGTGAAACTGTCTAACTCCCATAGCTCAATGAGGACTCAAACAGAATGGTCTTTATGGCCCAACACAACAACCAGGATAAAGAAAGATGTTGTCAATGACATTTTATCACTTGTTCATAAGTTTTCATGATCTTTCACAGTATGTTCTCAAAGTTTCTAAAACAAGGACCTAAAACCGCTGCTAACATCTTCAGTCAATTCACTCTGATCTTGTAATCAAACAAGCCTGCAGAGAATCTGCCAGGCAATTTTTCTCTAAAGTGTTTGAACCTTGCAGGCATATTTCCAGTGCCAAAAATCATTACAGAATTGAAAACCTCTTAGTCAGGTACAATCAAGTGTGAATCTCGATCTCTGGGTATATAAATTTTTAGATTTAGGGCATGTTAGTGTTAACAACTTGACAGCTTGTCTGAAAGAATTAATTTTTTAACCTAAAGGATCTCTCCTGTCATAACTTTTTACTATTATCATAGAAGTGTTTGAATCCAGTCTACCAGCAAGCCATCCATTTCTATTTTTAAATTAAATGACTTTATTATTATTATTATCATTATTACTATTCATCTTGTGAAACAGGCACCAAAAATTTGACTAACTTGTGTCTGGTTTACACTTCATTTTAGTAGTAATCTGTTTAAAAATTGTCATTCTAGAAATCAGTTCTTTCCTGTTGGGAAAAAATCCTGCTGATACTTCATATGTGTACAATCAATATACACTTGCTTATTCTAAAATTTTAACAGATAATCAATACTTTTCTAGCATGAAATTGTGTCATCTTGCTAAGAACTTTTCCCATCTCTCACTGGTTAAATATCCGTGATAGTAAATAAATCTGAGAGCTATTGTCAGGTGGCCATTTGCAATCTTCTCTATTTTCTCAAAGAAATGAGAGTGACACTTTGAGGCCATAACAACTAGCTGAACAGCTGTCTGGAGATGTGAATTGCTATTAAAGGGAACTGATGGAAATAAATATATATAAAATCATTTTTCATGTGTTAAGATATGGGAGCCTTTGTTTTATTTTAGTAATTTTTTTCTGTAGGGATATTTAAATAATATGATCTGAATTCAGCAGGTTTCATTGTTCGTATTTACTTCAGATCCATGTCAGGTAAATTCACAGAAACTCAGGTTTTAAAGTGTGAGATTTTTCTGAATTTATCCTGTACTTTGCAGGTTTGCCATGAAAACACTGCCTCCTTTAGCCTGAGATGTTGTCATCTTTGAATTTTGACTTGCTGCATCTTTAGCGTGAATAATTTATTAAGAAATTATTCTGGGCTCCTCAAATCACTTCTGATGAAAAACTTTGCTTCAGCTAAAAACAAGTTTAATTTCAACAAACACTGAAGTAATTTTTCAATTTCAGCTTTTGAAGAGGTTTTTATTTCTGAATGTTAAACTTAGCAGATTGTTTAAGAAAGATTAAATACCTAAAAGAAAACATTGTAGTTTAATTAACTAAACCTAGACAGTGTTTATTTTCTTCAGCTTTCTGAGAAAGCTGTTTCTCATTCTTTTTCACCAAGCAAGGATGTTGTAAGCCTAAATTTGGAGCTCACTTGACATTGTATAAACCTACACACCACTAAAACTGGACAATAATGGCACTCACTTAATAGGTCTAAAATGGATGGAGAGCAGAGATGTTGATGCTATGATTCCTGTACCACTACCCCAATCTATAGCTGTTTTCTGTGAATGCCTTTGTACCCATTACTGTGAAGTTCGTTCAGTTCCTTTATCTCTGTGTCGATACACTCCGTATTACACTCCCTAAGGCCCTTTTCTAACTGTTCCCATTCTTCAGTCTCCCTTTCATATGTGTACTGACAGTCTTTTTGGGTCCTTCTTATAGAATCATAGAATCGTAGAATCATTATGGTTGGAAGAGACCTCGAAGATCATCAAGTCCAAACTTCTACCCAATGCCACCATGCCCGCTAAACCCACTAAAATTCTTAATTCTATGTACAGAGCTGACCATGAGAGAGAATTATGAGATAATAAACATGGAGCTATTTTGTTGCTGTTGCACTGACTTGCAAAGGTTTTTTTACTTGCTTGTTTTCACCA